>NC_051078.1:2035043-2247906 GCF_004664715.2 Peromyscus leucopus
ATGGGGTGGCTCTGGAGGTGTGGGTACTGGCTGCCAAGGCTGACGACCTGAGTTGGATCCCCTGGACCTACATGGTGGAAGGGGAGTGCCAGCTCTTGGGGGTTGTCTTGACCTCGGTGCACACTGTGGCACAGCTCCCATACACAGTTACATAAATGTAAAATACTATTTAATTATTTGAGTCAGGTCTCTGTGTAACAGCCCTGGATGTCTTGGAACTCACTGTAGACCACCTGAGTGCTGGGTTTAAAGGCATGTGTTACCATGCTTGGAGAAAAAGACACAGGGTATTATTTTTCTGACAAATTAAAAAATGTGTTCTGAGGAGAGAGATTGTTTAAGAGCACTGACTGATGTTCCAGAGGATGGATTCAATTCCCAGGCTGTCTGGTGTCTGGTCACACCAGGATAAAAAAAAAAAGTGTTCTGAGTATATGTGTGTGTGTGTGTGTATGCATTTTATTTATTTATTTATTTTTTTTAAATCTTTTAC
The DNA here is from genome assembly GCF_004664715.2 of Peromyscus leucopus. NCBI lineage: Eukaryota > Metazoa > Chordata > Mammalia > Rodentia > Cricetidae > Peromyscus > Peromyscus leucopus. The sequence continues at coordinate 2,035,537 of NC_051078.1, forward strand.
TTTATTTGCATTGGTGTTGTGCCATGGGTGTTGGTCCCCAGAACTGGAGTTACAGACAGGTGTGAGCTGCCATGTGGGTGCTGGGAATTGAACCTGGGTCCTCTGGAAGAGCAGTCAGTGCTCTTCACCACTAAGCCATCTCTCCAGTCCCTTATTTTGTTTTTTGAGACAGGGTTTCTCTGTGTTGCCCTGGCTGTCCTGGAACTCACTTGGTCCAGGCTGGCCTTGAACTCACAGAGATCTGCCTGCTTCTGGAGTGCTGGGATTAAAGGCGGGCGCTATCATGCCCAGACAGAATAGCTATTTTGAGCCCTTGTTATGTACTAGCTGCTAGGTTGAATGGGTAAACCATCCTGAGTGCTGAATTACAGGCGAGTACTACCATGCCCGCCTATTTATTTTTTGATTACGTGTAACTGTATGTGGGTGTGCACACACACACACGAGTGCAGGCGTCCTTGGAGACCAGAGTTGTTTGATCCTCAGTGTGGAGTTACCGAGGTTGTAAGCTGTGCGCTACCTGATGTGGGTGCTGGAAATCAAAGCTGGGTCCTGTGCAAGAGCAGCCAGTGCTCTTAGCCAGCGGGCCATCTCTCCAGCCACCACTTGCCCAGCAGCCCTCCCCGGTTTATGTGGTGCTGGGAACTGAACCTAAAACTTCACGCCAAATAAGCATTCTGCCAACTCAACCAACCCCCAGTTGGCACAGGTAGGTATTTTACATAAACTGTCGCCTTTAGTCCTCACAAGCACATGAACCACCACGTATTAACTCCCGTGTATTACAGACGAGGATGGAAGCACAGGTAATTTACCTAAGGCCGTGCGTATTCACAGGTTGTAGAGTTGTTTACAGCCCTGCTGAGGCAGGAGGATCATAAATTTGAAGCCAACTTGTGCTCCATAGTGAGTTTAAGGTCAGCCTGGGCCACACAAGATTGTCTTTTTAAAAAATCCCATGGCTCAGCAGGTAAAGGCACTTGCCACCAAGCCTGAAGATTCCTCAAATCCCCACGATGGAAGGAGAGAACGGACTGCTTTTTCTTCTGTCTCCACGCATGTTCCATACACATACAAAATAATGAGATCTGACTATCAATAAAACTGATACCCTGTCATCTACAGGGACAGATAATGTATCCTCTAGGTATCTCTGGGTTCCTGGTTTGTGGGCAGAGACCCGGCTGGCAGTTCCTTGGCCTCTCTCGACTCCTCTCGTCCTAGGTACTCCATGCAGGAGATGTTTGAGGTGGTGTCCAATGTCCAGGAGTACCGAGAGTTTGTGCCGTGGTGTAAGAAGTCACTGGTGGTGTCCAGCCGTAAGGGTCATCTGAAAGCCCAGTTGGAGGTTGGGTTTCCGCCTGTGCTGGAACGTTATACCTCTGCGGTCTCCATGGTCAAACCACACATGGTCAAGGTGAGCTGTCGGGGAGGATGCAGGGCGCTTCGTTCTCGGCAGTTTCATAGTCAAGGGTTATTTGGCCTTTCCTGTAGTCACCTGATTTCTACGTGTTAAATATTTACCTAATGTTGTCACATTAAAGGAAAATTCTGGGTGGTGGTGCCACACGTACTGTGCAAGTAGTTCCACCAAGCTAAACCTCTAGCCCAGGGGTTCTCAACCTTCCTAATGCTGCGACCCTTTAATACAGTCCTCCATGTTGAGAAATTATTTTTGTTACTCGTAATTGTAATTTGCTGCTGTTATGAACTGTACTGTAAATGCCCGTGTTTTCTGACGGTTGAGAACCACTTCTCTGGCCCCTTTGACACCAGCTCTTCTTAACAGTGGGCGCTAACTGGCTGCTGTGTCCTATTGCAGGCCGTGTGCACAGATGGCAAGCTCTTCAACCACTTGGAGACTATCTGGCGATTCAGCCCTGGCCTTCCTGCCTACCCTCGAACCTGCACTGTGGACTTCTCGGTGAGTCAGGTTTTGTGGCAGAGCTCGGACGAGGCATGAGGGTCAAACTAAGCACTAAACACTTCAGGTCACTAAGTGTGCAGAGTAAGTCTCTACCCGAGTTGCATGTTGCTCAGTTCTCAGCGTTCTTAAGTGATGTCTGGAGGGGGATAAGGAGGCAGCACAGATCTCCATCCTTACGATACTGACCTTCTCCTATGCATTTCCAGATCTCCTTTGAATTTCGATCCCTGCTGCACTCCCAGTTGGCGACCATGTTTTTTGATGAGGTCGTCAAACAGAACGTTGCTGCCTTTGAGCGCCGGGCAGCCACTAAGTTCGGCCCAGAAACAGCCATCCCCCGTGAACTCATGTTCCACGAAGTGCACCAGACCTGAGACAAAGGACTGCTCTCTTGCCTCCACCCCTCTTCCCAGCAAACTTTTATTTATTCGGCTTGGCTCTTGCTCAGAGAGAGGTCTAAGTTTCACCTCTCAATTCTTCCCAAACCGGGCTGCATGCTGGGTGGACATGTGGGAAAAGATAACAGATATGGAAGTGAGACACACAGAAAGGGTCAGGAGCGTTCTGAAAGCCTCATACGCCCACAGCCGTTCCACACCGAATAAAAACCAGGGCTGAGGTCTCTGGGCCAGGTCAAGCGAATATAGTAGTAACTTCCTCACAGAGGTACTGGCTGGCAACTAACTCCTACCCTGCTAAGATTTCTCAGGGGAGAAGGCAACCTGCCTCAGCTCAGGAGCGTGCCCGTGCTGTGTGACAGTGGAGGGAGCTGCTGCACCGTCCATCATGCCACAGAGCAGAGGAGGAGGAATCCACGCGGCCTGAGTTTTTATAAAACTTCAATAAATTATGACAGTGTGAATTCGCCCTTTTTTTGTATTGTTTCTCGGGGTGGGGTGGGGGCGTGACATAATACGCAGAGTAGATAAAGCCATAGCTCCTTTCCTGTGGGAGGAAAGGGGAAGACAGCCTCGTGGACACAGTGTCCCTGCTAACTATAGTAGCTCGTCCTGTAGGCCAGGACCTACTACCTATCTTCTTGCCTATTTATAGATTTTTTTCAGAAGGTCAGATGTAACAGGAGTCTCAGGACAGATTCATGTGTCTTAGACCTCCCCTCTATCTACTGCCCCCCAGGACCACCCCTTATTTTGGGGGGCCTCCTTAAGGGAAGTGATAAAGGTAAGACACTGGCTACAAGCACCCTCTAGGGTCTGGGTTTGGATCTAGCAGTCCTCCATCTGTCCTTGGTACGGTTGGTTCTTGTTCCTTTCACCCAGTGGGCTAGACCAGCTCCTGGATTAGTCTCTGTCATAGTCTTTCCAAGTCAGGAGGGATGGGGGTTAAAGGTAGAGGACTTCCTAACCTCTTTGGAAATCAGCCTTCCCCTTCAATGTCTAGTCCTGAAGTAAAAGGAATACACAGAATCACTGACCACCCACTAGTTTGGACCTTCCTAACCACATCCCTCACCTCATAATGATTCTTTCAGGCCTTATGCAATAGCAAGCTCAAGCATTGTTAATAAAAACATTTATTATTTTTCATTTTATACAGAACAACCTGAAGTCTGCATCATGACTTAACAGTTACCCAGGGGTTACAGTGTGTCCATCTCAGCAGTGTGGCCCTGGGGTCTGGGTTCCACACAAACACAGGCAGGAGTCTGGGGTAAGGAGGGGCACAACAGGAGTGTATCTCAACCCTTTCCCAAAGAAAGGGCAGTGGAGCATTCTGAGTCACTGAAAATCTGTGCAAATTGGGACTGCTAAAATAAACACCATACTGTGAGCTCTTAAGGAAAGAGCAAGAGAAAGACATCGATAAATAAAGGGACATGTCCTTGGCGCAGGGGATGAGAAGAAGGCTCACTGTTTTGAATTCCCACAGACCTAGTCCAACTGATATTCAAAGGGAACTATATTCAATTGCAAGTCATTTTTCTGTTCAAAAAGAAAGCTAGAACCCCTGGGACCAGACCATGAAGGGGCTGGTCATTCCTGAGCCCTTGTTCTGTGTGCCAGAGCATATTAACAGGGAAAACAAGGTCAGAAGAGAGTGGCTTATGTTCCATGAAGTAAAAGGCCTAGTTCACATTAAGTACTGATAGAGCCAAATGACTGGGAAGACCACAGATCAAGACCTGCTAAGAGGACTCTAGCAGAGGCTAGGACAGGAGACCCAGAGCATCCTCCACTGAGGCACAGCAGGTGTAGGAAGCCTGGAAGGAAACAGAACACTCCCAGACTTCAGCGTTAATGGTATAATTTAAAAAGAGAAATAGAATCAAATGCTCGGTACCAGTTACAATAAATACCATGACGTTGATGGTCACCCGACCACAGCAAAAAAGTTGCCAAAGTGTTTCCCGCTAACCAGTAGATCTTGCACACCCAGGAAAAGGCAAACGGGTGGGACACAGCTGACACCCACGTGACCCCTACGGTGACAAAAGGACCCGGCCCGGCCTCAGGGGTTTGGAGGGCTGGTGGAGTAGAAGCAAAGCTTCACAGGGTGACTGCAGCTTTTCTGTAACCCGCTTTGACCTAAAGAAGAGGAGCCAGACTCTCACTCTAGAGATGGTGGGTAGCCAGATCTAACCCTGACCTCATGCATTAGTCCTGGTTATCCTACAGTTGGTGGACAACTCATACCAGGTAGGGAAGTGAGCTGGTGAGGGAAGAAGGGGTCGCTTTTCATCTTTTAACTCTTAATTTATATTTTAACTTCAAATGTATTTTCAGTGCCTCAGAAACAGTTTAATCTTAAGTCTTAAAGGCCCCTGAAACAAAACAAAATTATACTTTATTTGTAAGCTTCCTCATTTTCTTAGTCATGTCCCCAATCTCCCGTTTTACCCTGACTTAGAGTCCACCAGCTTCATCAGACCGTCCGTGCTCATGGATTTGGGCCTCTCTAGAGGTAAGCCTAGGGCTCTGCTCCAGATGAGCTGTGCCAGCACACCCAGTGCCCTCGACACTCCGAACAGGACTGTGTAGTAGTTCATCTCCGTCATGCCATAGTACTGTTAGGTAGAAGAGAAGAGAAGGCTTTATTAAAAGCCAGAGACAGTGGCATACACAAGTCCATGGCAACAAGGACCTTAGAGACTTCGTTTCCCCCTTTTATCCAGTCTTGGTCCTCTCAGCCTCACACAGAATGAACACTAGGAGAAGCACAGCAACTGGAACCTGGGCCCTGCCGTGAGCAGTGGTATCGAAGGCTGTGAGGGAGGCGATGGAAGACTCCTTACTCTAGCAGGGCTGGTGCTGTAGACCTGAAATTCTATCCACTTAAGAGGCTGAGGCAAGAGATCAAAAGCTTAAGGTCAGAGGCCAAGAACAGCTTCGTTTGTAGGCGGTTTGCCTTTCAAGACTGAGGACCTGAGTTCAGATTCCCAGCACGCACATGTAAGTCAGGGTGTAGCGGCCTGTGCCTGAAATCCTGGAAGCAGGAAGATCCCTGAGCTTGTTGCTGATGAGTGGAATCAATGAACTCCAGGCTCAGTAAGAGACCCTGTCTCCAAAAGTAATATAGAAAGCAGACACCTGACATCACCTCTGGCACCCAGATGCCAGCACACACACAGACACACACAGACACACACACATCAATTAACTAGAGAAAGTGCCAGGCCTGGTGGTGCATATGTATCTTCATTCAAAGAACTTGGGAGGCAGAGGCATCGGATCTGAGTTCAAGGCCAAGCTGATCTACATGGAGTTCCAAGCCACTCAAGAGTACTGAGTAAGACCTCTTAATAAAAGGCCACGCATGAGGCTTTGGGTTCCATGCCCCTGTTCTGGTTAGGGGTGATTTTGCTCGTGGCAAAGAACAAAAGAGCAGTCCAGGGGAGCGGGAGGTATGAGAGGAAGGACTCACCTGGAGCAGCACCCCACTGTGAGCGTCTACGTTGGGCCAAGGGTTCTTGGCCTTCCCTTGCTCCAAGAGGATATTGGGCACAATCTTGTAGAGCTGAGCAACCAGCTTAAACATGGGGTCATTAGGCAGGTGTTTCAGAGCAAACTCTCTCTGACAGGAATATCGGGGGTCAGTCTTCCTTAGTACTGCATGACCATATCCTGGGACAACCTGTAAAGGGTGGAAAAATTACATTTGGCATATTCAGGTAGAACTTTTCCTCTTCACCCTCAGGATAATTTGGTCCTGGTGGCTCAAATTCAGCCTGGGTAATTCAGTGAAACCCTGTCTCCAAAAAAAAAAAAAAAAAAAAAGCAAGGGCTGGGAACACAGTTCAGTGGTAGAGCACTTGCCTAGCCAGAAGATGCTGGGTTCAAGCCCGAGCATCATACATAAAAAAGAAAATTAAATCCACAAGGGAAACAATAGAAAGGCAGGTTTCTGGCTAATTAATGCAGGGACAGCTTTTATTCTTTTTTTTTTCCCCTTGAGACAAGGTCTCGATGGCCTGGAATTTTCTTTCAAGTTGCAGTGTCTGGGTCTCAGTCTCTTCCTGATTGCTTACCCGTCCTGAATTGAGTGTATTCCAGATGTAGTCTCGTAACTTCTCATCTGATACATCTTTGCCAACTTCCTTCTGTAGCTGTGTTAGCCAGACGAGCACTTCCTGTATGTTCAGTTTAGGGTTGGGGAGAGGAACGTCAATGTACATGCCAAGGAAAGAACGTCAAGACAAGGGGCAGAGCATGTGGGTGAAAACAGAACAGGGAGAGCCTGGTCTTACCTGATTCGCTAGTCCATGGAGAGGCCCTGCCAGCCCGTTCATGGCTGCTGCGAAGGACAGGTAAGGGTCTGAGAGGGCACTGCCCACCAGGTGGCTTGTGTGGGCACTTACATTACCACCCTCATGGTCGCTGTGGGGTAGAAGCAGAGTCGGAGAAAGACAAGACTGCTTTTCTTCCTTCCGTCACATCTTGGCCTCATGGGCTCCCAACACCCTGGAGCCTGTCAGCTGGCGCCTACTCCCTCCCCATGCCCACTCTTCGCCCGACACTTCCACTGTTAGGATCAAAGATGGAGCTCAAAGCACGCATTAGGCAAATACTCTTCCTGAGCTACATAGTCTCAGCTACCTCCCCCTATCTGAATAATGATGACCAGAAGAGGGAGCTCCTGGAAAGCTGACGGACTGCCTCATGTGAGCAGCTTATCTTCTTCCAATCACAAGCAACGTCCCTAAGCCTTTCAGCTTTTCTTCCTCATTTCTTGCCTATTTTCAATCCCTACAAGGTGTTTCTACCCCTTTGCTACAGACCATCTGTTCCAGATAATAATATTAAGGAACATTTTAATGTACTCCTACCCCCATTGCTGGGCATGGTAGCACACGCCCTTAATCCTGGCGCTTGGGAGACAGGCAGGAGGATCTTTATGAGTTTGAGGCCAGCCTGATCTACATAGTGAGTTCAAGGACAGCCAGGGATATGTAGAAAGATCCTGTCTCAAACAAACAAAAAACCCAAAACCTAAAAACCAAACCAAAACCAAGAGTTTCCCATCAATCCAGGCACTTGAGGGTATAATGACTAATCCAGCTCACCTGTGAATGGTGAGGTACAAACGCATCAGCTCAGTGAACTGTGCATCAGTATAGCCTAACATGTTGGTGAAATTGTGGGACCAGTCCAGCTTAGAGTCAATGGCCCCAATGCTGCTGCCTTCCCGGTAAAGGTTCCGGTAGATCTTTGCTGCAACACAAGGTAGCTTGGCAATTAGGTCCATACAGTCTTCATAGATCAACTGAAGAAAAGATGGAGAGAAAAAAGGAATTACCTGCAAAGCATTATGAGGCTGCAACACTGTTTGTGTATCTGGGTTGATAGCTGTATGCTGGGTAGTTATAAAGTCTATTAAGGAATAACAATAACCATATACTGAATAAACTACTGCAACCCAGGTTTCTAATACAGTTTTCTTCCTCCTGAACATATAACAACCACCTCACAGACAAGGAGCTGAGGTTCCTAGGACTCAGTTAAGGATTAAAGTAAAATCGGAATGCTGATGTGTGCTGCGTTGTGATGTTCTCAGGAAACTGTAAATCTACACTAAATTAATGTGCTAAGATATCATCTTTACATCTTTAATTTTTAGGAGTTGTAGTTATTATTATTGTACGTGTTTAACATGCATGTAAGGGGCAGGAGTCCCACATGCCACCGCACACAGTGAGGTTAGAGGATGACCCCGTGACGCCCCATCTTTCCTACCACCTTTATGTGGGTTCTGGGGACTGAAGTCAGACTCCGGGATTGTGCACGTGCCTTTACCTGCTGAACCCTTTCACTGGCCCACTTTCTAAAATTAATTCATTTCTGTATTCTAATGTTTAATTTAATCCTATATTTTATCTTCCAGTGAAAATTTATTACCTATGTTAAGAGTCAAATGGTGCTGACCAATTATTGAATAGCAAAAGCTTCAAGGTTTAGGTGTGTATTCTGCGAGATATATTATGCAAGGATTTGATACATGTGTACTTTGACAGAAAACTTGTGCAGCATGGAGGAGGCCGGAGTTTGATACCTGGCATTTGCCTAAGACTTTATCCAAAACATGGGCTGGAGAGATGGTTCTGCAGCTAAGAGCACTTGTTCTTGCAGAGATTCAGGCTCAGTTCCCAGCACCCAAAATGGTAGCTAATGATGATCTATAACTCCGGTTTCAGAGGATCGGATGCCCTCTTCTGGCCTCCACATGCACTACATGCATGTGGTGCATAGACACACTTGCATGTAATATGTAAAAAATAAATCTTGAAAAATACACCCCAGAAGAGGACACTAACTGGTTATTGAAAACACATGCACAAGTAACATCATACAGACCGAGCAGGTTATATTTACCTATTTAGGAACACAGACACACCACACGCAGATGGGATCTTCTTAAACCCACATAATTTGTACTTTGTGGTGTGTGGGCTGGAAAGGGTGGGATAGTGTGTGCTGTGTACGGTGCACGCACTGGACAACACCAACAACAGCATTTAGACCAGTCAGGTCCTTTTCATTTTCAGAGAATGAAATTTGTTTCAGGGTCTTATAAGCAGGATGCCAGCCACCTTTCCTCTCCCAACAGTATCTGGGGTGGTCTAACCCAGCGTGTGCCTGGCCTCAGTCCTCCCAGACTACTGTGATAGGCGTCATGGAGACCCTCCTTGTTTGGGGCTGGTGAGGTGGCTCAGTGGACACTGATCCCTGGCACCCACACTGTATGAGGAGAAGTCGGGTTCCTGTAAGCTGCCTTCTGACCTTCACATGCTGTGTGAGCGCACAGACACAGAAACAAGCCAGACGAGAGGAAAACACACAGGGAAGAACAGGTCTACATCTCACAGTCAACTCTTGTTTCAGTGCTGGGGACTAACTCGGGGTCACAGTTGTGGAGTGGGTTCCTGGGGTAACTCGGAAGTGCTCTGAACTCCGTTACAGCCAGTCACCCCACTCAGATTTCCTACCTCCCAGTACTTGGTTCGGTTGATCCCCTCTGCGTATGCCCGGGCAAAGTTACTCTCACTGTTGAGGGCCGTGATGGCTGCACTGAGCTGAGACATGGGGTGCAGATTATTTGGAAAGTTGTCCAGCATGGTGACCACATGAGAAGGCAGAGCTGCCCTCTTCGCCCATTCTTGTGAGAGCCAAGATACCTGTGAAAAAGGAGATGCAGTCAGACCCCGCTGATTCCTTCTCAAAGCAAGCTATAAACTCTGGCTATGGGCAGATGAGGATTCAATGCTGAAGACTAGAGAGAACAAGGATAGGGAACGGGAAGGGCCAGTGCTGACCATACCTGTCCCTCTGTTGGCATCTTTCCAGTCACCAGCAGCCAAAACAAGCCCTCAGGCAGGGGTTCTTCCCCACCCTTAGCCTTAGGCAGCAGTTTCTGGCATTCAGGGATACTGTAGCCTCGGAAACGGATGCCCTTGAAAAAGAAGAGTGAGAATTACAACCAGATTATTAATCTGTACATCATAAAACAGACTGGTCCTAATCATATCAGACACTCAGTGGGTAAACACACTTGACACTCAGCCTGACGGCCTGAGTTTGATCCCTGGGACCCCCACAAGTTGTCCTCTGCCCTCCACACTTACAATGTGGCACTTGTACCTGGGCACACACATGAACATGCACACACAAAGTGGAAGTATTTATTAAAAAATATTATATATATGCTAAACCAAAACAAAACAAAAAAAGCAGGCATGGTGACGCACACCTTTAATCCTAGCACTCTGGAGGTAGAGGCAGGTGGATCTCTGAGTTCAAGGCCAGCCTGGTCTACAGTGTGAGATCCAGGACAGCCAGGGCTACACAGAGAAACCCTGTCTCACAAAAAACAAAGATATACAGAGAAACCCTGTCTTGAACCCCCTCCCTAAAAAACCCACAACAAAAAAACTCCAAATAAACACACAAAAAAAAAGAAAAAAAAAAAAATCTTATATTCACTTACTTTAAAAAAAAAAATCTGCCGGGCGGTGGTGGCGCACGCCTTTAATCCCAGCACTTGGGAGGCAGAGGCAGGCGGATCGCTGTGAGTTCGAGGCCAGCCTGGGCTACCAAGTGAGTTCCAGGAAAGGCGCAAAGCTACACAGAGAAACCCTGTCTCGAAAAACCAAAAAAAAAAAAAAAAAAAATCTATTTATTTTTTTGAGATAGAGTATGTCTATGTAGTCCTGTCACTCACTATGAAGACTCATAGAGATCTACTTCTGACTTTGTTCCCTTACTCTGTACTCAGGTGCTCTAAGGAGAAAAGCGTTGGCTTCATAGAGATCGACCAGCCTCTGCCTCCTGAGTGCTAGGATTAAAGATGTGGGCCACCATATCTGGACATTTTTATTATTTTTAGTTGTGTGTGTACATGAGTGTGTGGGTGTAGTATGTCTTAACTGCTAAGCCGCCTCTCTAGCCCCATATATGGTTTGTTTTTTTTCTTCAATTAAAAAAGGGGGGGGCAGGGGGACACATGCCATGAGTTCAAGGCCAATGTGGTGTATACCGTAAGTTCCAGGCCAGCCAAGGGTAAGACTTCAAAAAAACAAAACAAACAAGAACCAAACCAAAACAAAACCCTAGTGCTTTCAAATATTAACTCTTCAAATGTCTACTTCTGACTTTGTTCCCTTACTCTGTACTCAGGTGCTCTAAGGAGAAAAGCGTTGGCTTCCAAACTGGTTTGTACGGTCAGAGCCCACTGGCAATCACTGACGGATGATGGTGTCTTACCTCATCAGGATCAAGAACTGATGTTTCATACACAAGTCCTTTCATGCCTCTCATGCCACCATACATCTACAGGAAAGAAGTGACCAATCAGAGCGGCTCAGACCATGGAGCTCAGAGAAGACCTTTACTTCCTTACTTGCAAGACACACTCAGGGGGCAGTTTCTGGGGTGATTTCTAGAACTAACCAGCGTGTCATCAAGGTCTGCTGGTGCAGGGAACGGACGCTTGCACCAGGCCACTACTGTTTCTTCAGTGTTCCAGCCTTGGCTTCCTTCTCCTGACCGATCTCAACCCCTCCACATTCCCTACGCTGAGTTCTATTATGGGCAAAGGGAAGGAGGCAATGACTAAAAATTGTTAGCTGAGTTGCTCAAACTCCTATGGCTGAGGAAGTTATCCTAAGGCTGTACAGAGGATTTACTGGGGCTACAGTTGAACTGGATGGCTGCCACAACAATCAAAAGACAGTCCAGCCCTAGCTAAAGAGCTGGGAACAGAACCAGAAACTACATGTATCTTTGTCATAGGTGAATAAGGTTAGGCTTAATTATTAAATTTGCAGAAAAGAACTATTCTCTAATGAATACCATAAATCCCAACATTTCATTGTACTGAATAGAATACTTCTGAACCACCAGTAAAGAAATGGTAACTTTGTGGCACACATTACAGGGCTACTTTTCCCGTCTAAGACACCACGGCTTACCATGTCCACAGTGATTTGGCCCACCACCGTCTTCCCATGTTGCTGTCTGAAGGCTTTAATTCTGGCCTGCTCCTTAGGTATCAGATTGCTCAGTACATCTTTCAAATTCTAGAAAGAGAAACAGAAGGGTTAAGTGATAGGAAAACATAGAGAGAGGGCTTCCTACTATAAAGAAGGTATGTGAAGACTGTCTGTTAGCATTTCTCTGTCTGCCAGGAATGGGGACGAGGGAATGCAGAGCTTCATTTTGAAGAGATGAAAATGTTCTGGATATGGACAGTGATGTTCACTTGAATTTAATAAAAGAGCTATATAAGACCCTGCATTAGGAATTAAAAAACAAACAAACCTTAGCAGTAACTTTTATTTCATTTAGGGGTTATGAGTATGGTCTGGTGGCAAAGTACTTGCCTAGTACGTGTGAAGCCCTGGGTTTAATGCTCAGCATTATAAAAAATAAAGAGGGGAGGGAACACTTACTATTTCCACATTACTACTCCACTTGATAAATTATTTCTTAAGGGGCTGAAGAGATGGCTCAGTGGTTGAGAGCACTGGCTGCTCTTCCAGGACCAGGGTTCAATTCCCAGCACCCACATGGTAGCTCACACCTGTCTGTAACTCCATTTCCAGGGGATCCAACACCTTCACACAGACATACATGCAGGCAAAACACCAATGCACATAAAATCAAAAAAATATTTCCAACAGACTTAAGATAGCAAGGCAAGTAGCTGCCAAACACTCTACCCTGAGTCAGACTGCTGGATTCTGTACTCCTTGCCAGATCTTACCGTGGTAGAACTGGCATGCCGGACAGCAAAAACCAGGCAGGATGAATGCTGCAAAGAGATCAAGACAAAATCTTATCAACATCCTTCTCTCCTTTGCATCAACGAGTCGCAGTGACTGCCTCTCCAGTTTCACCTTTTAGGACTTTTGGCATCAAGTTTTACCAGGCCATAAATAGCCTGGCAGAAGCCTGCTGCTCATACCTACACTATCACTAGTATTCCTTTAAGAGTTTTTCTCCTAGGTGGTGGCGGCGGCGGCGGCGGTGGCAGGTGGGTGGTTGGTGGTGCACACCTTTAATCCCAGCACTCGGGAGGCAGAGGCAGGCGGATCTCTGTGAGTTCGAGGCCAGCCTGGACTACTGAGAGATCCAGGACAGGCACCAAAACTACACAGAGAAACCATGTCTCGAAAAACCAAAAACCAAACCAAACCAAAAAGTTTCTCTCATACACCTGGGTTCCTGGACAACATAGTTGTTATATAGAGCATTTAGTCCATCCAGATTTAATTGTCAATATTTGTGAGTGGCTGCCCAGAAAACTGGCCGATTACTCCTGCTGCTGAGATATCTCCATCACCTAGTCTTCCAGCACCACTCGACCTGTCCAATCCAGGACAGCCTAGAGGCAGGGGCAGCCTTTCACAATAGGGTTCCTAACCCTTCTGGCTTATTTTGTTTTCCAGAGAACCAGAAAGGAACAAGCAGATGGGCTTACAAAGATGCTCATCTCAACTGACGCAAACTTCAAGCATGTTGTCTTGCCCCTGAAAAGAGGAACAGGTAAAGATTATCCCACCTCATCATCCCTCCTGGTTTTAAAAGCACATATCTACAAAGAAGCAACTAACCAACAACTACTTAAGACCAGGAATGGAAGAAGAGCTAGAGGGATGGCACCAGGCGGCAGCTCACAACCACCCGTAGCTCCAGTTCTGGGGAACCCAATGCCCACTTCTAGCCTCTGAAGGTTCCAGGCATGCAAGTGATACTTGGGCATACATGCAAACAAAATACCCATACATATAAAATTAAAAATTACAAGAAAAAAGAGAGTCAAAGAAATGAGAGGATTTAAAGGCAGTAAGTCACCCTGGATGCTATGTGTGACATTTGTTTTAGGTGTCCGCTTGAGAGTATTAAAAAATACCCAGAGTAAAGGTGTTTCCAGAAGTAATCTCTTCTGAATGTGAGTATGAGTGGACTAAGTGGAAAGACACTCCCTCAACGTGCATATGAACCTCATCAGCAGGGGCCTCTGAGAAAAACCAGAAAAGGTAAATCAGTCTCCTGTCTCTCCCAGCTAGGAAATACTTTTCTCCAAATATAGACACCAGACCTCTTCCTTTGAACACCAAGACTGACAGACACTTCCTCTGCCTTTGAACACCACGACTGACAAGATACTGGCATTTCTCAGGTACTCAGGCTTATGGACTTGAACTGAAACACATGCCCACTCTTCCAGGTGTCCTTCTTGCTTCTAAAACTGTTAGCACGCACACATAGACAGATACACAAACACATTTTTATTTTTTCCTTTTTGGACAAGGTATCTTATGTAGCTCTGGTTGGCCTTGAACTCAGAGATTAGCTTGTCTTTGCCTCCCAAATTCTGGGTTATAAAGGCCTGTGCCACCACACTCCTGGCATTTTCTTTTTTTTTTTTTTTCCGAGACAGAGTTTCTCTGTGTAGCTTTGGAGAGGTCCTCCTGGCTCTGCCTCCTGAGTGCTGGGATTAAAGGCATCGGCCACTCCAGCCACCCAGCTCACTCCTGGCATCTTTATATGTTATCTCTGTACACCGTACACAGTCATCTTACTGACTCTCTAAACCTTGACTAACCAAGTATTCAAAATGATAAAGGGAATATTCAAGTCAGAACAACTTTAATTACAAAGAATACAGAGTGAATACTGATGTGGTGGTACAGACCTGTAACCCCAGCACTTGGGACACACAGGCAGTAGGATCACAGCTTCTAGGCTACCTAAGTCTACAGAGTGAGACCCACCTGACAACAACGACACGGAGGAGGCCGGGGCGACGGCTCAGCAGGGGGAGCCCCGGCCGCCCTTCCGGAGGACCTGAGCTCCCAGCACCACACTGCAGCTCACACCTGTCCTAACTCTAGTTCTAGAGCTAACGCCCTCTTCTGACGTCCACAGCCACCGGGTACAGGCGGTACACAGTCACACATGCAGGCAAAACACCCATACACACACAAAAAATAATTTAAAAAAATCAAAAAGTAAAATAAGGAGTATGGGGATGTAATGCAAGTACTTGTCTAACATGCACAAGGCCTTGGACGCCCCTCCACACCACTCCAGAACTTTACACACTGATACAGCCTATAACCCCAGCACCCAGAAGGCAGAGGCATGAGAATCAGAGCAAGATCACCCTCAGCTGCATGGGTTTGAGCCCAGTTTCAACACAAAGAGACTATGTCCTAAAATAAATAAATAAACACATTAATGGAAATTCAGACTTGGATCTCAGACCTTAATTTCAATCTAGTTACATGAAAAAAAAAAACCCCACAGAAGTCCTAACTACAGGTCGTCTGCCATTTTCATCCTGTTACTTGGCTATGACACCTAACACAATAGCCTCACTTCAAATCTCTAAAATGGTAGTAAAAGGCCAATTTTAGGTTGTGGGATACAGCTCAGTGGGCAAGAGTGCTTACTCTGCAGCATAAAGACCAAGCCCAAATCTCCAGCACCCTCATAAAAGCCAGATATCAGTACTAAATTGCATTTTGTTAAGTCACTAGGCATTTTGTTATCAAATAAATGTAACCTGTAAGTTCTTTTCAGAATGTTTTAACATATGTATGTTAAATGCATTTCTAGTCCATACCTAGTATCTTGTAAAAATATAGGCTGTTATAAAAAAAAAAAAAAAAGAAAAGAAAAACAGTAACAATAAAATAGGCATGGCGGCTTGTACCTACAGCTCAGAAATCACTCATATACATAAATTTTAAAGCACGTAGGACACTGACTTGTGCATAGGTAATAAATTTAGTACTTGTTTCTTAAAAATGCACTGGTCTTGTATGGCATGGTGGTGACATGCTTGTAATCCCAGCACTATAAAGGCTGAAGCAGGAAGATTCAAGTTCCAGGCTAGCCTGGGCTACAGAGTGAAACCATGTTTTTGAAAAAAGGAAAGAGTCAGGTGTCATGGACACAGGCCTAGGAATTCAAAATCAGTCTCAGCTACATACCATATCCAGTCTGAGGCTACCTGAGCTATGTGACACCCTATCTCAAAAGTAGGGGAAAAAAGAAAGGAAGAAAAACAGAGAAATGTGTTGGCTATAACACAAAACTCTTGCATCACAAGAAGAACCAGTCAGACCCTAGGAAAGGGTGAATGGCTAATTTCCTTTAGCAATAAAACAGGAAATAAAACCTTCAACTTCCTATTTTCTTGGGAGGGATATCATTTTTACCTTTTTTTGAGACAGGATCACCCATGGTACAGATTGTTCCTGAACTCACTATGTAGCCAAGGCTGGCCTCAAACTCCTGATCTTTCTGCTTTCTACCAAGGTGCTGGGATCACAGGTTTTTTTTGAGACACTACAATCAAGGGTATTCTGGAACTCTGTATACAATCACGCTAACCTGGAACTCGTGTCCAATACTCCTGCCTAAACCCCTAAAATCTCCACCAGCAGCACTAACAGTTCTAGATAGGAGGTGTTTGAGAACGGTGACATACAAAGCCACAAATGCCTCCACTCAGCTACCCAGTGATTTCCACAGCAAGCTGCAGAATGGCCGTAGGCATCATGCTCAGGCTGTCCTCACTGACCACTTTCTGAATGTCTGCCTCCCAGCTCCTCCCCAACCCTGGAGCTGTGGCAGCAGGGACCCTGGCTTCTGGTTGCTTGCCACAAGTAGTCACCTCATTGACCAGCAGCTGTCAGGTGAGTCAGGCAGTTGCTTCACTCAATAGGTCAGTTCCTTCATGGGGAGAGCCAGAGAGCTGCTAAAGCTTGTGAATAATGGCTGACAGCCAGGATTCCCTACAGGGAAAGTGGAAGTACCATAACCATTGACAGGCTTCTTCAAACCTCACAGGCTGCTGCCTTGTACTTGCTCATTCTATTTATTTATTTAGGTTTTTTTTTGTTTGTTTGTTTGTTTTTTGTTTTTTCCGAGACAGGGTTTCTCTAACAACTCTGGCTGTTCTGGAACTCACTTTGTAGACCAAGCTGGCTTTGAACTCACAGAGCTCTGCATTTTATTTATTTTTTGAGACAGGATCTCATGTAGCACAGGCTGGCTTTGAATCAATGTTCCCCGCGTTGACTCCTGAGAGCTGGGATTACAGATGTGCTTGTTTTACACCTGAATGATTACATCTGGCTTGTTTAATTTCTGAGACAAGGTCCCACTATGCAGCCCAAGCTGGCCTGGATCTCCTGTCTAGGCCCCACGGCAGCTGGGACTGTAGGTACAAAGTACCTTGCCCAGTGAGTTTGCTATTATTGATGGAAGTACATTATGATTCTCAAAGGTGCAGACACCAAAAAAAATATAAAATCGCCTCAGGGGCTGGAGAGATGACTCAGTGGTTAGGAGCACTGCCTGTTCTTCCAGAGGTCCTGAGTTCAATTCCCAGCAACCACATGGTGGCTCACAACCATCTATGAGATCTGGTGCCCTCTTCTGGCAGGCGGGCGTGTGCGTGCATGCATGCAGATAGAACACTGTATACATAAATAAATAAATCTTTAAAAAAAATAAAAATAAAATAAAACCGCCTCTATCTTACAGGACTACAAGGGAAAAGACCAATGAGTTCTATGCAGGTAAGGCTTCAAAAGCCTTTTCTATAGTACTTAAGAATATTCTGCTAATAAAACAGGACAGTGGGCAAGTTATCAATATCAGTGAACTACTTCAGGAATATCTGGATAACCACTGAATATGGTTGTTATACTCTTACCCTTCTTATCTTACTACTACTAACTCCTATGAAGGGTTCTCTTTTACAGGGGGGAAGACAATTTTTCTTTGCTCTCCATCCTAGGCCCATCATCCTGCATTCCCAGGAATTCCAACATTAAAAACTTGAGAGAGAGGCCAGACATAATGTCAAAAAGCCTTTAATTCCAGCACTTGGAAGAGGCAGGCATAGCTCTGTGAGTTTGAGACCAGTCTGGTCTATACAGAGTTCCAAGACAGTCAGGGATACACAGACCCTGCCTTAAAAAATGAACAAACAAACAAAAAGCTAGGTAGTGGTGGTGATGGAAAGATGGCTCAGTGGTTAAGAGGGCCTGGGTTCAATTCCCAGCACCCACATGGTGGCTCACAACTGTCAGTAACTCCAGTCCCAGGACTTTAGCCACCTTTTAGCCTCTTCAGGCACCAGGCATGTTCACAGTGCACAGACAAAACACCTGTACACAGAAAACAAAGAGCCTTGGAGAAATCACCCTGATCTTAACAGGACACTGTCGTCAGCAGCAGATGACAGAGCAAGACAGATGCAAACACAACACCAGCAGATTCGCCCATAGCCAGCAGGAGAAATCCTGAGCTACAGAGGCTTTGGATGCAGAAAGAACTACTTGTATTAAGAAAAAAAAACTTGGGCTGGGTGGTGGTGGTGGTGGTGGTGGTGGTGGTGGTGGTAGTGGTGGTGCACGCCTTTAGTCCCAGCACTCGGGAGGCAGAGCCAGGCAGATCTCTGTGAGTTCGAGGCCAGCCTGGTCTACAAAAGAAAGTTCCAGGGCAGCTAAGGCTGTTACACAGAGAAACCCCATCTCAAAAAAAACTAAGTAAGCCGGGCGTTGGTGGCGCACGCCTTTAATCCCAGCACTCGGGAGGCAGAGCCAGGTGGATCTCTGTGAGTTCGAGGCCAGCCTGGGCTACCAAGAGAGCTCCAGGAAAGGTGCAAAGCTACACAGAGAAACCCTGTCTCGAAAAAAAACCAAAAAAAACCAAAAAAAAAAAAAAAAGATAAAAAAAAAACTAAGTAAATAAAGCCAGGAGTAGAGGCGCACGTCTTTAACTCAGGCAGGCAGGTCTGAGGATTCGAGGCCAGCTTGATCTATACAGTGAGTTCCAGATCAGCCAGGCATAGAGTGAGAGCCTACCTAAAAAAAAAAAAAAAACAATGGAGCAGGAGAGGTGGTGGAGTGAGACTGTTTCAAAAATAAATAAAAACACCTGTCTCCTCAGCATTTCAATCTCAAAAATAATTAAGGAATGAAGGCCTGTCATGGTGGTGCACATTTATAATCTTAGCCCCTGGGAGGCAGAAGGACCCTGCCTGATCCTTCAGGAATTTAAAGCCTGCCTCAGTTACATGGGACCCTGTCTCAGAGGAACTCAAAAGGAAATACAAGAAAAATCAAAAAACTTCCCAACGACAACAAAAGAAATTGGTCTAGGACAAAGACTCCTCTCTTTCCAGAACCAGGTCAGAGAACCAAAGACATTGAAAGCCTGTGTTTCCCAATGGTCGTGCTGGAAGTCAGCCTGGAGTGTTTGGTCAGGCCACTTCAGCCCAGCAGAGTAGGCCAGAGCTCAGACTCTGACCCCTTAATGCCAACAGGAATTCTCTTAATAATTCTACCTGTCATTTCCCTTCAAAAAAAAAATTTTTTTTTTTTTTTTTTTTTTTTTTTTTTTTTTTTGAGACAGGGTCTCTCTATAGCTTTGGAACCTGTCCTGGATCTCACTCTGTAGCCCAGGCTGACCTCGAACTCACAGAGATCCGCCTGCCTCTGCCTCCCAAGTGCTGGGATTAAAGGTGTGCTGCACCACCCCCACCCCCACCCAGCCTTAAAATTTTTTTCAATTACAGTATTATTATTTAAGTGCTTGAGTAACACAGACAGACAGAAAGAAAAACACACACACACACACACACACACACACACACACACACACACACACACACCATGGCTTTGGTGTGGAGGACAGAGAACAAATTACAGAACTGGTTCTCTTTCCAACATGTGGGACTGGAGTGATCATAAGGCTTGGTGGCCAAGCGCCTTTACCTGCTGAACTGTCTTGCTGGCTCCTACTTGTCACTTTCTAACTGGTCCCACTTGCCTACAGTTCCTCAGACAGGAAGACCATAAAAGATACAACTCGGGGCAGGAGAGATGCTCAGTGGTCAAGAGCACTGGCTGCTCTTCCAAAGGTCCTGAGTTCAATTCCCAGCAACCACATGGTGGCTCACAACCATCTGTAATGAGATCTGGTGCCCTCTTCTGGTCATACATGCTATATACAAAATAAATAAATAAATCTTAAAAAAAAAAAAAAAAAAAGGTACAACTCAAACCTCAGAAAAGGACTTTTTGTTTCAGCAGAAACCCATACTGTTTTTTATAAGTTTGCTTATCTTATTAAGTATTTTTTAAATTGTGTGTGTGAAACAGGGTGTCACTATATAGCTTTGGCTGGCCTCAAACTCACAGAGATCCATATGCCTCTGCCTCTAAAATGATGCAGTTAAGGAAATGGCCAACATGCGTAGCTTATAAAATTTATTTTTAAAGATTCCTTTTAATTTATGTGTCTGAGTATGCCATGTGTGTGCAGGTGCCCAAGAAGGCCAGAGAGGGCGTAGGATCCCCTGGAGTTGGAGGTGAAGGCAATTGTAAAGCCACCCAATGTGGGTGCTGGGAACCAAACTCAGGTCTTCTATAATAGTTCATGCTCTTAACTGATTCCACATCTCTCCAGATTCAATTTATTATTATTATTATTATTATTTTTTTTTTTTTTTGTTTTTGCTTTTTTTTGAGACAGGGTTTCTCTGTGTAGCTTTGCGCCTTTCCTGGAACTCGCTTTGGAGACCAGGCTGGCCTCGAACTCACAGAGATCCACCTGGATCTGCCTCCCAAGTGCTGGGATTAAAGGCGTGCGCAGCCACCACCGCCCGGCCCAATTTATTATTTTTTAATGCATTAACTTTTATTAATTTTAATTTAGAAATTTATGCCTGGGCTGGTGAGAAGGTCCAGCAGGTAAAAGCACTTGCTGCCAAGCCTGATGACCTGAGTTTGTGGAAGGAGAAAAAAGATTAACTCACACCAAGTGCCCCGACACCCACAGAGCACTGTGTGACGTGCACCCAGACACAAATTATCCCATAGACAGTCTACGCAATGGCTTGTCACCTCAACACTCTCTTGGAAATACTGAATGATTCCCTCACTTCTGCTAGATTTTTTTTTAACAAGCTTTAGCTGCTAACACTCTGCTCTAGGTTTTACAAGACTCCTTCTCTAAATCATATGGAAAAAAAATAAAGCTGGGTGTGTCGGTCACGCCTATAATCCCAGCATCACACATCATCAGTCCAAAAACTATAAACTGTCAGATTCCATCACTGCTTCGGATCACAGTCTGATCAAGCACCCAGGTTACAATGCCCCGGAAGAATGGGCAGGTGCTAAGAAGACACTGCAGAGCTGCCTCACTGCTTCAAATCTCACACCCTATCCCCCGCCCCAAAAACACTGTCATAAGGCCCAAGAACTCACTGTGTGGCTTTAGCTGAGATCCAAGTCTGCTCAGATTCTAAGAACCAGAATGCCATCCATCAATCCTTCTCAATGTCACTGACCACACTTCTGTCCTGACTACCTGTCTATGCCTATGACTTCATACTCACCTGCTCCCAATTTAAAGCCCAGTAGGAACAGACAGACTTAGCCCACAAGGTAAAGCTCCACTTGATCAAGGAAGGTAACTACAGAGATCAGAGCCTTGCCTTCAAAAGTGTTGGGTGTTAAGCCTATTTCACAGGAGAAAAATTATTGTTTTGTTGAAATTAATTTCTGACTAGGGCTTATGGAGAATGGGGAGTGAAGGCATTCTGTAAGTCATTGTTAATATAAAACTGCACTGATCTTTTCAAAGTTCTAAACATCCTAACCTAGAGAAGTAATTCTCACTGATACAAAATTCCCTTTAGGATGGATCAGATGGTGCAAGCCTGTAACTCCAGCACCTGGGATAGATTTAATGGGGATCAAGAAAGAACATAGATTAGAAGATATGGCTTACTTTAAGCCATAAGAGCTAGTGGGACAAGCCTAAGCTATAGGCCAAACTTTTATAATTAATAATAAGCCTGTGTCCTTTTTTTTGTGAGCTGGCAGCCCACAAGAAGTCTACGAGGTAGGGATAGGAACTTGGGTCCTTATGCTTGCACAGCAAAGCACTTACCCTTGGAGTTCAAGCTTAACGAACTTCTGTGTGCAGCCCAGGTTGACCTTGAATTTGTAATGATCCTCCTGCCTAAGCTCCCAGGGTTTGTTTTACAGTTGAGAGCCACCAAGCTCTGCTTCTGGGCTTTGCTGTTTATTTTTATTTATTTTTTATTTTTTGAGACAGGGTTTCTCTGTGAAACAGTCCTGGCTGTCCTGGAATTCACTCTGTAGACCAGGCTGGACTCCAACTCACACAGATCCACCTGCCTCTGCCTCCCAAGTGCTGGGATTAAAGGCGTGTGCCACCACCGGCCAGCTAAGGCTTTGCTGATTTTAAGAGTAACCCCTTTTGTGAATGGAGGCAGGGTACCATGTAGCTCAGGATGGCCTTAATCCCAAGCATTTAGGAGACAGAGGCAGTGGATCTCTTTGAACTCAAGGCCAGTCTGGAACTATAGCATGAGTCCAGAACAGCTAGGGCTACAGAGAAACCCTGTCTCAAAAAGCAAAACAAACGAGAGAGAGAGAGAGAGAGAGAGAGAGAGAGAGAGAGAGAGAGAGAGAGACAGAGAGAGAGAGAGAGAGACAGACAGACAGACAGACACAGACAGACAGACAGACAGACAGAGAGAGAAAGAGAGAGAGAGTGAGTGAGTGAGTTCTTGGCCAGACTGGGCTACATGATGAGACTGTCTTAAGCACATTGACTTCAAAGGCCTAAAGGTGACCCAATGGTCCTATTCCAATTCCTAGCCTAACTACAAACCCAATCACCTGTGAAAACACCAGGACCAAACCAGCTCAAGTATGGATAGGCATAAACTACAACCTCCTAGCCAAAATGTACTTATTCATCTACAGGTCTTGATAGATTTTTTTTTTTTTGGAGGGGAGGGGTAAAAAATTAATTTTTCTTTCTTTTTCTTTTTTTAAAATAAATCCTGGCCTGATCAGACACTGGATGGCCTGGGAATTGAATCCTGGTCCTCTGGAATGTCAGTCAGTGCTCTTAACTGCTGAGCCATCTCTCTCCTCTCAATTTTTTCTTTCTAATTGGTTTTTCTTTTTTTCTTTTTTTTCTTTTACCAGTCCCATTATGTAGTCCCTGACTGGCCTGAAACTTTTGGAATATGAGATCTTCCTACCTTCCCACCTCAGGTTCTTTAGCTGCATTAGTGAGGTAATTCCAGAACACACATACTCTGGAGGTTTACAAACCTTGGGTCTTGCACATTCAAGGCAAACATTCTATCACTGAGTAATTATCTCCTTATTTTTCCTTTTTATTTTTTGGTTTTTCGAGACAGGGTTTCTCTGTGTAGCTCCTGGAACTCACTCTGTAGCCCAGGCTGGCCTCGAACTCACAGAGATCCGCCTATCTCTGCCTCCCGAGTGCTGGGACCAAAGGCGTGCACCACCACCGCCCGGCTTACTTTCTTAATGAAGCCTCTTCTAATATTAAAAAGTAAAGGTTTATTACCAATGACTAATCAAACTGGAGGCTAATTCAGAAAGCTCAGGCAGGTAAGAACGGCGCTGGTAAGAGTGAAGGGTCCTCAGAACCGCAGTGACACTGCAGACTCAAAGTCTACTCCTCAGTCTTGTCAGGCTTGGAGAGTTTTTTCTGTTTGTGTGTTTGTTTCAATGTTGTTGTTCTCTCTCCATGTGTGTCTGTGTGCACACACACATGTCGTGTGTCAAAGAGTGACTTTGGGTGTCTTCCTCTACTGGCCTTCACCTTATTAATATTTTTAATAGTCTCTCATTCAAACCCATTTCTGCCAGATTGACTGGCAATCGAGACCCGGCGTTCCCATCTGTCTCCAAGCTCCCGCACACCCAGCACTGAGGGTTATAGGCACATGTAACCAAACATGGGTTTTAGGTGGAGGTACTTTTACACTGTGATACTGTGATTGATTTAATAAAAAGCTAAACAGCCAATAGCTAGGCAGGAGGTACAGCAGGAACTTCTGGACAGACAAGAGTTCTGGGAAGAAGGAGGAGGAAGCAGGATGGAGAGTGCAGAGTAAAGGCAACTGAGCCACAGAAAAGAACATAGATTAGAAGATATGGCTTACTTTAAGCCATAAGAGCTAGTGGGACAAGCCTAAGCTATAGGCCAAACTTTTATAATTAATAATAAGCCTGTGTCCTTTTTTTTGTGAGCTGGCAGCCCACAAGAAGTCTACGAGGTAGGGATAGGAACTTGGGTCCTTATGCTTGCACAGCAAAGCACTTACCCTTGGAGTTCAAGCTTAACGAACTTCTGTGTGCAGCCCAGGTTGACCTTGAATTTGTAATGATCCTCCTGCCTAAGCTCCCAGGGTTTGTTTTACAGTTGAGAGCCACCAAGCTCTGCTTCTGGGCTTTGCTGTTTATTTTTATTTATTTTTTATTTTTTGAGACAGGGTTTCTCTGTGAAACAGTCCTGGCTGTCCTGGAATTCACTCTGTAGACCAGGCTGGACTCCAACTCACACAGATCCACCTGCCTCTGCCTCCCAAGTGCTGGGATTAAAGGCGTGTGCCACCACCGGCCAGCTAAGGCTTTGCTGATTTTAAGAGTAACCCCTTTTGTGAATGGAGGCAGGGTACCATGTAGCTCAGGATGGCCTCAGACCACTATGCAGCTCCTGTCTCCACTTCACAAGTGTTGGGATGACAGGTATTACCATCACACTCAATGCAAGGCAAACTGAAATTCATGCATGCTAGGCAAGTACTTGACCAAAAGACTTCTAATCTAAGGTTTCTGGGGTCCGACAGCAGTCATCCCCAAAACATTCTGAGATTTCCTAGGACCTTACCTGGCAAGATAAACTCAAGGTAAATCCAAAGGCTTTTTCAAGTTCAGTTGTGTTAGGACTATCTGGTCTGGGTTAGCAGCTCTGAAATGATCTAATTATAGGTCCACTATTCTGCCAAAACACTGTCTAGAACTTGCTTCATTTCCCAAGAGGATTCCTTACCCAGTTCCCTGGCAGCAGGAGTAGCAACAGCCAAGTATCTACCAAATAAGCAGCCTCTACCTTGTTTCTGGGTGCTCAGAAGAACCCCAAGATAAACCTACAGGTTTTGCGGTACCTGACAACTATGAATTACTCACAGCGAGTCAAAACCATTCTAAGCCTTTTCTTTCCTCCAGGCACACTGAGTTTCAAGCTGCCCACTGAAGAGAGAAAAAACTAAGTTCTTTACAGAAGCCAAGGTCATTTTGTGGGGCTGTCCCCACTTGGATGAGAGGGCTGAGATTCCCTCAGCACAGCTGGGTCTCTGTTTAAAGGGCCGGGTTATGCAGAGCCCAAAGTAGTAGATCACCTGAAATCAGAGTTATCATTACTTGGACTTGAATTTCTGGATTTGAAAGGCAAAAAATGTTCAACTTAAAGGGCCCCAGGGAATTCAGAGGAAGTACTTCTGGTTAGAGGAGACTTAAGACGAACAGGAAAACCCGCACAACTTAGTAGTAGAATTGGTCATGTGACCTTGGTTGGTGCTACTCCTCATTTACTGGCCTGCAGCTTGGTGGCACAACCTTTCTGGTTCTTGCTGGAGTCCTGTGCGATATTCTATCAGCAGGTTTAACAGAAATGCCACACCCTACACAAGCTCCTCCTATATACAGTAAGTGCAAGCGTCCCAAGGACAAAGGGGAGCTGGGGGTCCACTCCTCTAGCAAAACTGACCCGGCCGGGTCCCTTAAAAGGCTGCAATTACAATGAGAGAGAGAAAAAAAAAAAAAAAAACAGGTCCTGACAGGACTCACTCCACAGAGCAGAGCCCAAAATTAGCCCCGGCTGCAGCTCTGGCCCGGTGACAAAAGTGAGCACCTCGGTTCACCCCCCTGCCCCCCCTGCAAACAATTCTTCCCCTGGCTCCGGCGGCACGCCACACCTCTCCTCGCCGGCCCTTCTGCCGGGACCACGCATCCCTCCCTCCCTCCCTCCCTCCCACCTAGGATCTGACAGCCAGGCCGGGCCCGGGCCGCCGACCTGGGATCTGACAGCCAGGCCGGGCCGGGGCGGCCGAGGACTGCAGGCCGGGAGCCGGGAGGAAGGGCAGCGCCGCACATGGCCTAGGAGCGCCAGGAAGGGCTGGCGGGCGGCCAAGCGCCGGGCCCCTTTAAGGCGCGGAGGGCGCCCGGGCGCCGGAGGGCCTGCGGCCGGCTCGGCCCCACCCCGCGGCGGCGCGCCGGCTTCCCTCCTTTCCGCCGCTCACCTTGGCTCCCAGGAGCCGGGCTGCCGCCGTGAGTAGAGCCATGGCTGGGCCGACCCCGGGACCTGCTGGGGCGGGGACGGAGGGAGAGGAGCCGCAGCTAACGACAGGAGCGGCGGCCGCTGTGACGGAGACCGCGCCAACCGGCGGACAAGGTTGAAAGGAGGCGGCCGAGGGGAAGGGTAGACGAACCGGCGGAGGCGCCCAGCCCAGGGTCCTCGGCGAGGCCCCGCCCACTGGCCGAAACCCGATCCCGCCCCTCTCGGGGGAGTCGCCTCGGGCCCGGCCATTGGCCCGAGACGGAGGAGGGGCGGGACTTGAGCCTCTGACAGACGTTACGGCGGGGAGGATTGGACCGCGCGGATTAGGCTAATTAAGAGTGGGCGGAGAGGGGGCCGTAGGTGTCTTAGGATGTGCCTGAGAACTCAGTTAACTTCCTTCTTTGGCTTTTCCCTTTTGCCCTTAACACATTTCGGATTCTCCGGAGAAGGCGAAAGATAAAAGCTCCAGCACGCGACTTTTGAAGGTCACAGCACACAGCAGTTCCTCACTGCATTCCCCCACCCGCCTGGCATGCTCCCTTAGCGAATGTCTTTGGTTAGTGACTTCAATGGCCGTGGAGGTGACATCATGTGGAAAGCAGGCTATGATGCCAAAGTTAGCTGCTTGATGGAGACCATTTGAGAACAGCAGAAATCCTGGTATTGTAGATCGACACCCCCCCCTCTCGCGTCCCCAGGTGGAGAAGAGCAAAAACAGGAGCCTGAATATTTAGTGCTGTTTGTGAACTGCACAGATCTAAGTCTTACAAAGGCCCTCTTAATATGAAGGCGCCTGCATCTTCCAGTCTTTGGATCCTGGGCACTATTACTTTGTCATTCTTCATACAACCCCATGGAGCCAGTCCACCTCACTTTTAGCCACAGGCTGCAGATCTACCGTCCATCCAAGATCAGGCACTAGACACTCCCTGTTTTTGTCACATCATTCACAGTATTTCCAAAGGGCTCTAGGACACTTCTCCTACTTGGCTCTCTCTCTCTTAATCCTCTGCTCCTCCAGAAACCATTGCACTAAATGACACAAGAATTTAAAATGATCTTACACATCGCTCTTCACCCCCCTGGGTAGAACACCTCAGAACTTCAGTGCTTTCCTAATCCTATCGTAATTGGCCTAAGGGTGGAGAGAAACTGACCCAATGATTAGGGCACCTTATCTATAAATCCAGAGCCCTAAGTGAACGATCCAATCCTTTCATCTTCCCACACGGCAGTAACAAAGTGCAGAGGTCTCAGAATGCATGTAAGCCAATAGTCCTTGTTTATGGAGGATGTAGTTTTGTGACTTAGACTTGGAAAAAGAGAAAGAAAACCCTCATATCTCCAAGTTCTCTCATAGGCAGATTGAGACCTGCCCAGCAGTATTCTTCTGACTTGGAAATCAGAAGATTTCCTAGGAGAAAGTCTCATCTAGAGAAACCACACCCCTGGAGAAGCAATGACCCCAGCTACCTCCCTAAAAACTTCAAAGCTTCACTGATCAATATTTGCTCCCAATTTAGCATCTCACATAGGGTTTCCTCATAACCCCAGAATAGTCTGACCTGGCTCATTCCCCCTGGTTAATTATCCACAGAGACTAGCTAGCAGATCAGAGGGCTGAACTCCAGTGCCCTAAGAAAAAGAGGCTGTCCCCATCAGGTGAGGCTACCAAAGGGACGATTACTGGGTGGCCACAATGGTGACTGGAGTTTTAATAACTGCAGAGAGAATGTGGGGGTAGTGCCATTTTAATTCCCTTGGTTTAGGGTCCTGGATTTTAACATCAAGATTTTATTTATTTGAAGCTGTCCGATCCTGACATTCACTGTTATAACGTAAATGTGAAAGTCCAAAGCTGAAAGGGGATAAGTGGAAGCTGAGTCTGTGTGTCAGTCTCTGGAATTAAAAATGTAGCGTCTAAGCAGGGTAGTGGTGGTGCAAGCCTTTAATCCCAGCATTCGGGAGGCAGAGGTAGGCGGATCTCTTGAGTTCTAGGCCAGCCTGGTCTACTGAGTGAGTTCCAACACAGCCATGGATACACAGAGAAACCTTGTCTAAAAAAAACAGGGGGGGGTGGGGTGGCTTTTAACATACTATACTAATTAATACTCAAACACTAACCCACACCCCTAGCTCAGAGTCTCTTTCTGAACATGGGTGGGAAAGTTACGACGGCCATGATTCTAATAGCTAAGGGAATTCTAGGTCCAAATATAACCAAGTGAGTGAGAACAAGAAAGGGCATTGGAGAAGGCCCTGACTTGACATCATTGTGACCTTGGGAGGATTTAAGAGGCACAGGGCCCATGGTGCCCCCTGGTGGTCAAAAACAAATGGGAGCGTGCAAGTTCTTCTTAAAACTGTCTACCGAAGGTAAAATAAACTTCCCTACTTAGTAGACAGTAGCTTGCTGTGTGTGTGTGTGTGTGTGTGTGTGTGTGTGTGTGTGTGTGTGCGCGCGCGCGCGCGCGCAAGAACATGTGCATGGTTTTGTGAGTCTTACATATTCTAAGCCACCAAAGCCCTGTTTTTAAAACGTTGAAAGGCCAGGAGTGGTGGACACGTATATAATCCCAGCATCTGGGAGGTGGAAGCAGGAAGATCTGGGGTTCGAGGTCATCTTTGGTTACACAGTTTATGTTCAAGGACAGCCTGGGGTATATGAGACTCTGTCTAGAGGGAAAATTAAATTTACTTTGAGGCAAAGGAATTGCCCAGGTAGGCCTAGAACTCCTGATCTTCCTATCTCAGCCACTGGAGTAGCTAGGGTCATGGCCATGCACTACCGTGCCCAGCTGACAAAAGCTAAGATGTATTTAGTGCTTACACTTCAAGTTCCTATCTAATTATAGTACATGAGTCATCTTAATTAATCCTTACAGCTCTAGAATATGTAGTAATAGTACCTTTAAAGAGGAGGAAACTCAGATAAAATATCTTGCCAAGGGCCATTGCTCATAATTGGCCTAGTTAGAATTCAGACTCAAGTCAGTCTCATTCCAGAGCCCATGTCTATCTGCCGGGCTTTACTAGGTGCTGGGGATCAAATCCAAGGCACCATGCATAGAAGGCATGTTCTACCTTGGAGCCACACCCTAGTCCCAGGGATCGTCAGTGGTGTCCCGGAGACATCAGCAGAATGCCTTGCTATAAAGATACTTTAAAAGATAAGAACTATGCAGTCTCACTCATCTGTAAAAACCTTTGCACAACCATAACTGATCTATATAACTGGAGACACCCACCCTAGCACATATACAAGATGATAAAAAAAAAAATGACTGAGGTGAACAAGACGGACGCCATCTTCCTGTAATGGTAGGGATCAATACTATTGCTCAGGCTGGCTTCAAATTCCTAGGCTCAAGCAATCCTTTTGCTTCAGCTTCCCAAACAGCTCGGACAACTGGCAAGTCCTACCCTACCAGCTCTACAACAGGCCACATCTTTTAGACAATTCAGCCTTGAACTCAGGATCCTTCTCCATCATCCTCAAAACTGATGTCTGGAAAAATGATCAGAGGGTGTAATGCTTATCTGCTACTAACTATCAGAACTCAGAACACACGAGTTCCAACGTGGAGGTCATTTCCAAACACGTTTTTGAAGTGTTCCTTTTACAGAACTATTAGAGATGACGAGGAGACTCTGCTTCATAAAGTGAGGTGTAGCAGAAGATCCCTGGCTAAGATGATCCTAGGCGGTGGAGTCTTGCTTCCTCACTGACTAGAAAGACCACTTAACCTCTCTGAGCTTCCTTCTTCAAAACCAGAGTTACCAAGATCAAATGAAAGCATGCTGGTCTCGATGGCACGTATCTGAAATTTCATCATTTAGGAGGCTGAAGCAGGAGGACTAGAGATAAACACCAGCCTGGGTTACACAGAATCCAAGACAGCTAACACTAGCACTGTATAACCACACACAAACACACACACACACACACACACACACACACACACACACACACACAGTGTATTAAGGAAAATATGCTGGGTTTTGTGGGACTGAACACGTAATGTATGTTTCCTTCCCCAGGCTATTCAACCCTGTCCAACATGGCAGCACATGGTTATAATCCCAGAACTTGCAAGTCAGTGACAGGACGGGTCTGGCTACACAGGGAGTACCAGATCAGCCTTGCCTCACACAAACTACAAGAATCGTAATACAGAACCTTGTTTCTGCTGTTTTTTTTAACAGCAAAAAGTTCTAGGCAGGACATCCAGAGCGCAACAGCAGATCACTAGCTTAGCACGGGCAGAGGCCTGGGTTTGATCTCCTTTAAAATATTGTTTGTTTTCTGGACAGGATCCTACCCTATATAGCACAGGCTGATCTTGAACTTGAGATCTTCCTGCCTCCCCCTCCCAAGTGATAGGGTGACAGGCTACAGTTGTACAACTTGCCGGAAAAGACTTTTCTCTAGTGGGATTTTGTTTCATTACATAGGTCGGTTTCCAGCTCATAGTTTCAAGTTCTCCGCCCACCTCCATCTCTACATTGGCTGGGTGACAGGCAGGGGACACTGGGTGATACTGCTGAAGGACTCCATCTTCCTTCTGAGCCACAGGAGTGTCTAGTGCCCATGTAAGTCAGAAGAGGGCATCAGATCCTCGGAAACTAGAGTTAGACAGCTGTGAGCCCCCATGTGGGTGCTGGGAACCGTGATCCAAACTACCGGGCCACCTATCTAGCCCAGGACTTTTCTTTCATATAATAAAATCGCCTGGCTGCATCCAGATTCTGTCTTTTGGAAATATCTATTGAAGCTCTAAAATACTACTGATAAATAAATGAGAAGGCATCTAAGGCCTAAAATATAACTTGATTTGCAAGATTAAGAATATAGGCAGCTGGATAATGGTGACGCACGCCTTTAATCCCAGCACTCAGGAGGCAGAGCCAGGTGAATCTCTGTGAGGCTCCAAAGCTACACAGAGAAACCCTGTCTCAAAAACAAAACAACAACAAAAAAGAATATGGCTTAGCCAGGCAGTGGTGGTGCACTCCTTTAATCCCAGCACTCTGGAAGTAGAGGCAGGCAGATCTCTGTGAGTTCGAGGCCAGCCTGGTCTACAGAGCGAGATCCAGGACAGCCAGGACTACATACAGGCTCATCAGGGCATGGTGGAACACTCCTTTAATTCCAGCACTTGGGAGGCAGAGGCAGGTGGATGTGAGTTTGAGGTTAGCTTAGTCTATAAATAAGTTTCAGGTGTGCACACACATACATACACACACACACACACACTCTGGGCTGGCTCAGCAGGTTAAAGAAAGCTCCACTCCCAGAACCGCGTCAAGGCGGAAGGAAGGGACTCACAAAGTTGCCCTCTGCCCTCCACTCTGCTATACAATAGCCCCCCCTTCCCCAACAAGTTTTCTCTGTACCCCAGCTGTCATAGAATTAGCTCTATAGATCAGACTGGCCTCAAACTTAGAAATCCCCCTGCCTCTGCCTCCCATTGCTGGGATTAAAGGCGTGAACCACCACCACCTGACCATGAATACATTTCTTTCTTTCTTTCTTTTTTTTTTTTTTTAAAGAGTTCATTTTGGGGCTGGAGAGATGGCTCAGAGGTTAAGAGCACTGGCTGCTCTTCCAGAAGTCCTAAGTTCAATTCCCAGCAACCACATGGTGGCTCACAACCATCTGTAATGAGATCTGTAATGAGATAATGCCCTTATCTGGCCTGCAGGGACACATGCAGACAGAACACTGTATATGTAATAAATAAATACATCTAGAAAAAAAAAAAAAGAGTTCATTTTTATGTTCTGTATATAAGTTTGGTTTTTTTTTTTTAACATAAAAACAGGTTACAATTTAAAAGTCCAGGGTTATTTTAAACAGTAAAATAATTTCTCTGTAGAAAATAGTATAAATGATAACATTTCCGAATAAGCCCTTTTAAGCCAAATGATAGCTGAATTATACAGATGAATATTGATTAGGTTCTGGGAATAAATCTATCTTTATCTGTTCAGAGAGCTGTGTTTTACTTAAGTTGTATACAGCAAATTTAATTCGGGCCAGCCAGGGGTACATGGTAAGGCTCTGTCTCAATAATAATAAATAAAAATTAAGATTAAAATAAAGGTATTTTGTAACTACTTTAGATCGGCCTGAAGTCAGGAAAGTTAGACCCAGTTTTACTACTAAATTGAGAACTTTTGGATTTGTGGCTTCTCTGGACCCCATTTTATTCACCTGTATGATGAGCAGAAGTAAACTACATCAACTTCAAGTTCTTTTGCTTTTGAGACACGGCCTCACCATGTGCTCAGGCTGGCCTCGAACTTGCAACCTTCCTCCCAACTGTTAGCATCACAACTGTGTACTATCATGCTTAGCCCAAGGTCTCCTTAGATCCTGAAATGCTGTAACTTTTAGAAAGGTATGTACTATCTACTGTGTATGTGTACTTTGGCCACAGTGTACACATGGAGGTCAGAGGACAATCTGGGGGAGTCAGTTCTCTCCTACCAAGTGGGGTCTGGGGATGGAGCTCAGGTCAGTCTTGGCAGCAAGCACCTTTACCCACTGGGCCATCTTGCCAGCCCTTTTATTCTTTTTGTTTGTTTGTTTTTTGAGACAGGGTTTCTCTGTGTAGTTTTGGCGCCTGTCCTGGATCTCGCTCTGTAGACCAGGCTGCCTCCTGAGTGCTGGGATTAAAGGCGTGCGGTCCCCGCCGCCGCCGCCTGGCTTTATTCTTTTTTTGTTTTGTTTTGAGATGAGGTCTATGAAGCCCAGCTGCCCTCCTGCCTTGTTTCTGCGAACGCTGGGAATTCTAGAGCGGGGCACCACACCCAGCGTTAACTGTTGCAGTTGTCATTTAATCTGAGGGGGAGGCGATACGGCTAAGCAGGTAAATGCGCTTGGCACCAAGGGTGAAGACCTGAATTTGATCTCTGGACCCATACACAGTCGTCCTCTGACCTCCAAACACAGTCCACAAACAAAATAAATGTAAAATTAAAAAACAAAAAAACCCTATGTGTGTCCCCCACCACCGCAGCCCCATAAAGCAACAGTAATAACAAAGAATGGAACTATTCATTCAGACGCCCTAAGGCATTCCTGAGACAAGAATGTTTCTAAACTCTGAAATATCTCAACATCAGGTGTTGAAGAAGTTTCAAAAGGCAGATATCCTAGATTTTCAACACTATGTCCAGGGCAGAATAGTCTACTAGATTATCAGTGGCTTGTGATACATGAGGATAAAATCCACACATGAGGTGGGTAGGGTTTCTATGTGTGGATGTCTTGTCTGAATGTTGTTCTGTGTACCACTTGTACACCTGGTGCCCAAAGAGACCAGTAGAGAGCATCAGACCTGGAACTGGAGTTACAGATGGTTGTCAACTGCCATGTGGGTGCTGGGAATTGAACCTGTGACCTCTGAAAGAGCAGCGCTACTGTTCTTAACCGCTCCGCCATCCCTCCAGTGAAGTGGGGAGAGTGCTTTTGAAACAGGGCCTTACTAGGTAGCCAAAGCTGGCCTCAAATGTGGAATCCTCCTGCCTCAGCCTCACAGGTGCTGGGACTAGAGGTGTGCCCTACCATACCTGGTATAGTTTTTTGTTTGTTTTTAATCAGTGTATCAAAACCAGGGATGTTCATAGGTTAGACAAATATTTTACCACTGAGCTATATCTCAAGCAAAAGATACACTTTAATTGCTGCTGTGTGCATTAAACACAGAACTTAGGGCCAGCAAGTAAGGTCTTCCGTTAAGCCACGCTCCTTACCTCATCTGTCCCTATTTGATAAAGCCCTTATTTTTCAGCTGAGCTGGTCACATCCATTTTCCCCTTCCTGTCTCTGCTCTTGCTGGTCCCTCCATCTGGAAGGGCAGAGGGAAGAATAATGCATCTCCATTATTTCCTTCTAGACGAATTCCAAACTTCCACCTTTAATGTTTTCTGAGTACAAATACAAGGACTTCCTAGAGTCTTACGCTGGCCACTTATGTTCCTCTGCTCACACAGTGGTTTCTCTTTTCTTCACTATGCCAGAATATTGGCATATGTACTATGCCAACACATAATACTAAGTACCTGCTGAGCAAACAGTTACCTGTGGTTCATAGGTGGGACAGGATCCCAGGCGACCGAGAATTACAGGGCCTAACTGTGTGCTGTGCCAGCCCCAAACTCTACCCTCCATTTTCTTCCTGTCTGCCACCCCCGGCCTCCACACCTAACGTGAAGGCTGAATTTGGGCATAAAAAGACAACACAGTTTGTACTTTCGGTTTCAGACGTTTTTTCAGTTCATTTCCATAAAAACAGAATATAAAAGGCAACGCCGCCGCCATCGTCCCCTCCTGGGGGTGCTCCATCAGGGTGGTCTACGCTGCTCCCAGTGATTCACAGTTCATCGTGTGATGTGTGCAGGGCGTGGTCACACAGATCTGCAACAGCGCACAACAACGTGAAGGGAATGGCCACGCGCTCTCTCTCACACACACACACCCCTCTCAAGAAAACATCCCAAGCCAAACTGACATCCACCACCGTTCTTCCAAGCACATGCTCACAGATGACAAGTTATCCCCGCCGCTCTCTCTCCTGTACCTAACGGAGACCCGTATCTGAAAGCTGATGGGTAGAGACTGGATAAAGATGACTCCAACCCCTAAGGCGAAGGGAGTGGAGGCCAGCTGTGGGGCAGGTCTGAGTGTGGGGGCACCGTCCTGCGCGGTAAGGGCGGGGCCGCGAGCACAGGAAGCGAGGGGGCGTGGCTTACCTGTCCGCTTACTGCACAGCTTGTCTTTCACGTTGTCAGCCTCCCGGGAAAAGAACTCGATAAGCTCATCTTCGTACTCTTCCACGATACTCTCACACTGTCAGGCAAGGGGGAGCCAGCTGACACGGGGCTCACATTATTACACAGCCCCAGCTGGCCTGGCTGCAGAATATATGTAGCCCAGGCTAGCTTCATCTCCTACCTCTGCATCTCGAGTGCCGGAATTACAGACGCGCAGCGCCACATCTGCCGCCGACCCCCAACTTAGGCCCAACAGTCCCCTATGAGTTCCCAAGAACCAGGTACTCGCGGCCACAACTCACCGCAAACTTGAGGGTGCCGCTGATATCGGAATCGATTCGGATGCCCTGCAGGTCTAGTTCACTGGATTCTCCATTCCGGCTCACAACGCGTACGTAGTTCTTGCGGTGGGTGGAAGGGTCGATCTGTTCCCCGTACTCCTTCATGCGGTCACACACCTCCTCAAGCAGCTCTGTGAGGTGGGCCTCTGAGCGGGCATAAGGCACCTAGAAATGTACTCAGCCTTAGGTCACCCCCTTCGACCTCACGCATTAGTAATTTGTACACGTACTTTTTCTTTCAAAGCTAGCTCAAACAACTAATAACAGTCCGTTGTGGTTTCAGAGTCTGTCCACTGTCCTTCCCTCCTCTCAAATTACTTTCACATGTACATATTTTGTTTGTCTTTTGGAATAGGGCCTCACCCTGCAGCCTTGGTTGGTCTTGAACTCACAGAGATCCACCTGCCTCTGTCTCCCAAGTGCTGGGAGTAAAGGAGTGAGCCACCACTCTGGGCAAATGTACATTATTATTTTAGCTGACTGTAAAATCACAAGAAATAAGACAGGCACCATTAACTTCAAATTATAGGCAGAAACCATTTTAACTATAATCAACTGTTTGTTTGTTTTTTTTCCTGTGAACTTCCTTAGTTCTTGTGGACATAGGTATTTATTGTTTATTAAAATAAATTAGCCGGGGCCAGGCGGTGATGGCGCACGCCTTTAATCCTAGCACCTGGGAGGCAGAGCCAGGTGGATCTCTGTGAGTTTGAGGCCAGCCTGGTCTACAGAGTGAGCTTAAGGACAGGCAGAGCTACAAAATGAGACCTGGTCTCAAAAAAACAAAAAAGCGAACAAAAATGAAAGAGGTGGTATAGGGTTCTAATGATAGCACATCAACACACTTCACAAGAATGTTTCCTTGTAGGGGCTGGAGAGGTGGCTCAGTGGTTAAGAGCACTGGCTGCTCTTCCAGAGGACCTGGGTCCAACTGCCAGCACCCACAGGACAACTCATAACTGTAACTCCAGTTCCTGGGGATCCGAGACTCCCACACAGACATACGTGCAGGCAAAACACCAATGCACATAAAGTAAGAACAGAATAAATCATTTAAGAAAGAATGTCTCCTCGTACATCACTAGGTATAGCTTTGTGTGTGTATGTCTTTTTTGTATGTATACATGTGCACTGGTGTTTTGCCTGCATGTGTATCTGTGTGAGGGTGTCAGAACTCCTGGAGCTGAAGTGACAGACAGTTGTGAGCTACCATGTGTATGCTAGGAATTGAACCCCGGTCCTCTGGAAGAGAAACTAGTGATTTTTTTTTAAACTCCATCCCTCAAGAATAGATTTTTTTAAAAAAAGATTTATTTATTTATTTATGTATACAGTGTTCTGCTTGCATGTGTCCCTTCAAGCCAGAAGAGGGCAACAGATCTCATTACAGATGGTTGTGAGCCACCATGTGGGTGCTGGGAATTGAACTCAGGACCTCTGGAAGAGCAGTCAGTGCTCTTAACCTCTGAGCCACAATACTCTCCAGCCCCTGTGTATGTATGTCTTACGTTTCTAAGTAATATAAATTTCTTGAATACAAATCTTTTTTTTTAAAGATTTTGATTTTATGTATACGAGTGTTTGCTTGCATTTATACATGCCTAGTACCCTTATCAGAAGAGGATGCTATGAAGCACCACTTGGATGCTAGTGTCTGAACCAAGTCCTGGACAGCAGTAAATGCTCCTAAGCCATCTCTCTGGCTCCAAGGAAGACTCCAAGGAGTGCATGCAGAGATTACCAGTGAGTATCAGCATGCTGTGTTTATGGGATACTAGGGACCGAACCCAAGGCTTTGTGCATGCTAGGCTAGCACTCTGCATCTGAACGTCACTGTCAGCCGGAAAAGCCCCTTTGTTCTTTTTAAATGAATGTATGTATACTGTACTGCTCTAGTGAAACAAGAGTCTTATGACGTCGGGATGTGGAGAAAGGGGCTGATCAAGGTCCATCCTCTGCTAACTCCGGCAGCAGAAACAATGAATTGAGGTTTGGGGCCAAGAAGTACGCAGGTTATGAGCCTCCAGCCTCTTCCAATAAGCCCAACTGTTTGTTCTGCTGTTTGTGAGGCATGGTCTCAAGTAAGTAGTCCAGGCTGGCCTTGAACACCTGATCATCCTGTCTCTACTTCCCAGTACTGGGATTACGGGCATGCAATACCATACCTGGCTTAGACCCCAATCCTTCAGACACAGAATTGTTCCAGCTGGTTTCTGTTTGTTTGTTTGTTTCTTTTCTCTTTGAAGACAGTATCTAATTCTGTGGTCCAGACTGGCCAGGAACTCAGAGAGATTCTTCTGCTTCAGCCTGAGTGCTGGGATTATTACAGGTCATATGCCGCCTGTTTTCTTCCCTTCCGAACTAAACCAAGTTCCTAGTCCAAGCCTGGGTGAGCTCCTTTATTTGGGGGGGCAGTAAGTTACCTCCACAACTGACTGGCTGCCATCTGGATTGATTCGGAAGGATCCCATCTGAATGGTCTTCTTGGGGTCCACCTTGGCAATTTCCCACTCTAATTCATCCACCAGAGCCCTGCAAGCTGGGGGTGGGGATGGGAGAGAACGGGGTCAACCCAGGGATTCACATCCACCCTTGTTCCACGCTTTGGATCTTACACCTCCCACTCCTCCTGGTCTTTATGCCTTTACCTCCACAGTGTAGATCCTGGCTCCTTCGAGCCCAGGCTGTCCCCAGCAGGACCCCCAAAAGCAGGGCCAGCCAACCCCAGCCTTTCATCTTTAGCGTAACGGGGTCGCTCCACCTGGATTCGTGTGGAAATAGAACACAGTGTGAGGAGATCCGTTTTCCCCTGGCCCTCCACCCTTCATCCCAAGGCCTTCCAAGGCCTCAGTGTGACTGATTCTATTATCCAAGAACAGGCAGGCCAAGGTACAAATGCCCGAGTTCCCCTGGGTTGGGGGGTTAGGGAATGGGAACTGAGAACTCAAGACTGGGACTCAGAGACTCTGTCCTCCACAGGTGACGGCCTGGTCATTAATATTTTAGCACTGGACTTGAGACCTCACAGAGCTATGCAGTAGCCGTGGGATGGAGATCATCAATCATGGGAGGGTGGCGGGCAGAAAAGGGGAGGCCACCAACAAGGAAACGTCAGTCAGGCCACGAGGCCGGCGAGAGCCCTCCACGAGGGCCTGTGTGGACCAGGTGTTCCAGATGTGAGCGTTCCCGTGCAGACCAGCCCGTCCCACGGCCTCCGCCACCGCGGCCGCTCGGGTCCGTTCCCAACCTCAGTGCGCCCGGAGCCTCTGCGCTCGCATCTGCCCCACCTCCGCCGCCGTGGCCCAGGCCCCGGGAAGCCGCCGGACTCTCACTTTGTCTTCCGTGGCTCCCGACCCTAGCAGCTGCCTGGGAGGAGCGAGGCTGTCCCGGCTGCCCGCCGGGCTCAGGGTGGCCGGGGACCGCCTGCCCAGCCGTCCGCAGCTACCTAGGCAGCTGAGCTGGGACCCGGCGGTGCCATGCGCGCCCCTTCCACGCCGATCCGAAACCCGCCCCTCCAAGCTCTCGCGCGAACAGGCAGTTTAGGAGCGACTCAGGGGCAGGCAGCGAGGACCCCTTGGAAGGTGTGAGGACCCAGACTTGCGTGGCGAGTCCGTTCACGTGACCACCCAAAGAACAAAGGTATCTATCCTCGCCGAAAGTGAGGGCCAAGCTCCAGTGGGACCCGGGATAACGCACAGTCCAGGCGGGCTGGGACTTCCGAGTAGGTGCAATAGAGGAAGAGAAACCTAGGTTTCAATATACAAGGATCTCATGCCACAGGAAACTACATTTCCCAGGAAGCACTGCTGTACCGAGCTTGGGCAGTAGCTACAGGTCTTTTTTTAAGTTGTTAGTTTCCTCTTGTGCCTAATTAATAGATTGTCGTGATTGGGTATGCATGGGGAAAATCACTTTCGGTATTATCAGCCTTTTCAGGCCTTCTTGGAGAGTCCTGTAAGTTATCCTCTGAGGATGGCGGAGGGACCGCTACGTTAAGTTCACTATCAGCTCTCAGACTGAATTTCCTGGGGCAAGTCCCCTCTGATTCCCAGCACGTCGTTGGTACTAGTCTAGGTTCTTCGAGGCAGGGTCTTGCTATGCAGCCCAGGATGGCCTTGAACTCAACTCCTCATCCCAGGCTGGTCGGAACTGTTAGGGTAACAGGCGGACACCAAGCCCGGCTCCACAGGTCTGAAGATAAACTGGGATTTGTGGTCTTTTTATGAGTTTAGGGTGCCAGGTAACTACAGCAAAGACCCAACACTGTCTAGGGTAAATAATATTCCTCTTGTATCCACCCATTTTGGACTCCAGAATCTAACCTTCATTTCTTTTTTTTCTTTTTTCTTTTTGGTTTTTTGAGACAGGGTTTCTCTTCGTAGCTTTGTGCCTTTCCTGTAACTCGCTCTGTAGACCAGGTTGGCCTTGAACTCGCAGAGATCCACCTGCCTCTGCTCCCGAGTGTTGAGATTAAAGGTGTGTGCCACCAGCACCACCGCCACCAGCACCACCAGCACCAGCACCACACCTTCCTTTCTAAGTGTGGCTCTGAACACAATGTTCATTTCCCTTTGTTCCAAGAGGGGAGGCAGAAGACAGGAACCCCACACTAGCAGTTTTCTAATGAGATAAAAATATCTTTATTTTTATAAAACATGCTGTTTTAAGCAAATTAAAAAAAAATAAAACACAACTCAAGATAGAATGTATGGAAGACAGATACTTGTGAGCTGGCATCAGGAGTGAGGCCGTGGCTCAGCTTCCTCTGCACCGTGTGACATGCTGGTCCATCTGTCCAGCTACCACCTCTCAAGCCGGGGCTTGAGCTGTCTGGATCTCTTGTACCCTCACTGTCCAGGACTTCAGTTCTCTAGCTGGCTGGGAACTGAGAGTTCTGACTTTAGGAGCTTTTTGTTTAGATATCAATCACCCAGGATGTTTATCAAGAATACCAATTACTGGTGGCGCACACCTTTGATCAGGAGGCAGGGGCAGGCGGATCTCTGTGAGTTTGAGGCCAGCCTGGTCTACAGAGCGAGTTCTAGGGCAGGCTCCAAAACTACACAGAGAAACCCTGTCTCGAAAAACCAAAACAACCAATTACTCCCCTCCTGGGTGAGTTTGGGCTTTACTTCTGGCCCATTGTCTGCAGAGGATAAAGAGGGGATCTGGCTTCTAGAACATTTGCAACAACTTTGCTGCTTTCCAGTTCTGTGAACAGCACCATCTGCAGGCCCTGAGCAGATCCAGGTCTGGAAGCAGACAGGGTAGAGCTGGTGGAGAAGCCGTCTCTCAGGACATGAACGGCAAGGGCAGGTCACAGGTCACAGTGCCAGCACTGGGGGGAAGACAGCTGTGTCTGTCAAGACAAAACCGTGAGACAAAGGGAGAGTAGGGAAAGCACTGAGACGCTACCGATGAAGACAGAACATGGAAAAGGAGGGCATGGCATGGGTCTTCCTCAGCCATTTTAGGACGGGGCAAGCAGCTTTAGACTAATGGATAACTTAAAGATAAAGCCCATCACATTGGTAGAAAAACTAGGTGACTTGTAGCCTGTCAGGAGCTTCATGAGAAAAGGTAGGCATGCTGTTTCCTAAGGTGGTGGTGTACAGTCTCTGTATGTGCCATCAAAA
Organism: Peromyscus leucopus; assembly: GCF_004664715.2. Taxonomy (NCBI): domain Eukaryota; kingdom Metazoa; phylum Chordata; class Mammalia; order Rodentia; family Cricetidae; genus Peromyscus; species Peromyscus leucopus. Next base: position 2,076,404 of record NC_051078.1, read on the forward strand.
CCTACCCAGCCCAGCTCCCCTGGCCGCACCCCAGCCTTACTCTTGGGACTCGTCTGGTTTTCAGGCTCAGGCACCTTCCAGTCCATCTTCCGGCCCTTCTCATAGAGACCCTTGAGCACCTTGTGGAAGGACTCGGGCTCAGTGCCATTCTTGCTCAGCTCCAGATACTTTCGGTAGAGTTGAAGCGCTGTACGGGCATCCTCAATACTGTCATGGGTCTCGCCTTGAATCTTCAGGTCTGGTGTCAATATAATTCTTAAGGAACTCACCCAGGAGGTACCCCATTTCCATCCTGACACTCAGGAAGTTCCCCTTTATGTGCTCTAGGGGTGTGCAGGTGTGCATGAGGACCATGGAGATTGTGACAGACCCTGGACCTGGAGTTACAGATGGGTCTGAGCCACCATGTGGGTGCTGGGAACTGAACCAGGGTCCTCTGCAAGAGCAACAGGTGCCTCTTAACCGCTGAGCCCCCTCTGCAGCTCCAGAAAACACCTAAAGTACTGACAGGAGCTAACGGAAACCATTAGCAGAAAAACATGCAATTCCAACTGAGAAACCATTAACTACTCTTTCCTCCAGAATGTGTCCTATTCTGTTTCTCTTGTAGTTTTTTGTTTCTGTCTTGTTGTTTTGTTTTGTTTTTTTGAGACAGAGTTTCTCTATGTAACAGTCCTGGCTGTCCTGGAACTCCTAGACCAAGCTGGCCTCCAACTCAGAGATTCCCTGCCTCTGTCTCCTGAGTGCTGGAATTAAAGGTGTGCTCCACACCGCCCGGCTAACTTTTTTTTTTTTTTTTTTTAATTTTTTACATGTGAGTGTTCTGTCTAAAGGGCAGATCTCATTGTAGACGGCTGTGAGCCACCACATGGGTGCTGGGAATTGAACTCAGGACCTCGGGAAGAGCAGCAGGTGCTCTTAGTTGCTAAGCCATCTCTCCAGCCCTTGTTGACAGTATCTCCTATATGACCCAGGCTGTCCTCGAACTCACTATCTGTAGCTGAGACCAACACTGAACTTGTGTTTCTTCTGTGCCTCCCTCCTGAGTTAAGGCTGCAGGCAGGCATGCACGCCATGTCCAGTCTCCTGTGGTACTGGGGCCAAGCGTGGACAAAGCTTCTCCTACCTGAGCTGGATGCCCTGCCCCGATCGTCCCCTTCTCTTCATCAGTACCACAGGGCACACAAGCTCGAGCGGCTCACCTAGAAAGTACCACGCCAGAAACCGTAGGGAAATCATTCGTTTTCGGGGCATGTGGAACAGGTAGACTGTGTCAAGAACTTGGTCCTTGGGCACCTGGCAGGGATCAAAAGAGCAAAAAACTCAAGATAGATGATCCATAATCTCCCATTCTCTTAACACAAAATATATACACTGAGAAGCCCACTCTCAAAAGCAACTCGTAGGCCAGCAAGATGGCTCAGCAGGAAAAGGCATTGTCACCAAGCCTGACAACCGGGGTTCAGTCCCCAGGACCAACATGACGGAGAGAGACCCCACTTCCACAAGTTGTCCTCTGACCTCTAAACATGCAACACGGCACCCTCAGGTGTGCATGAGTACACACACACTAAATAAATGTAACTTTGTTTTTAAATGTGTGGTGCATGGGAGTGGTAGGAACAGGCTGGGTGGAAAGAAGGCTGTATATTAAAGACGAAAAAATGCCAGGCATGGTGGCGCACGCCTTTAATCCTAACACTCGGGAGAAGCCAGCCTGCTCAACATAACTAGTTACAGGGCAGCCACAGCTACACACTGAGACCCTGTGTCAAAACAAACAAAAGACGAAACAACAACAACAACAACAACACTCCTAAATAAACCCCATCCGAACCATGAGGTTGATGACCCGGAAGTCCTTCTGCAGACCGTGACCCACAAACTTGACTCCAATATCAATGAGAAAACGAAGCTTTAAGTAGGTAGACTTGAGAGTCGTGAGGTGCTTGGAGGAAATTTTGGCATCAAGGTCTCCTGGCTTTATCCCCGAGTACTGAGTCAAGTAATCTACTACCTAGGGACAGAGAGAAAGACAAATGACTAGGGCATGGGAAGGTGCGGTCTCTTCTTGCCACTCTGCCCAGGGTTCTCAGACAGTCTATGCAAGCACAGACTTGGCTCCGGTGGCCCCTTCATACCTGCTCCTGAGTAGAGATGTAGTCATCAATGAAGGGGATACCCTCATTAGGCCCTTGGCCCCGAACACAGGTGATCCTTGCTACTGACATCTGGCTTGGTTTAATGGTGGACTTGGTACCATCACTGCGTAACTCTGCTTCTTCCTACGTCACAAGAGTCGGTATGGACACCAGAGAATACTCAGAATCCCCATCTCCTCAGAGTTCTGTCCCTCGGCCCCGTCATTTTGGCTGTGGTACCTCGTTCAGAGTGACAAACTCGGCATCGAGGCCCACCAGGTCCCCGACCTGTGGCATCTCATTCAACATCAGGGGGATGAAGGTAGTGTGTGTTTTCCGCTGCTTCCGGGCCAGCGAGGCTTCTGCCAGCAGCACATTGGCCTCAATCGGGTTCTTGACTGAAAGGAGAATGCAGAGAAGGCCGGGCTGGGGAAAGGACTGGGGGAGACCCCACCACGGCTGCCCAGAGGCCATCGGTCCATGTTGTGATCTCTTGATAACCAAAGAAACTGGGTAAAAGGAGTGTATCTGGGCTGGCAAGATGGCTCAGCAGGTAAAGACACCCACTGCCAAGGCTAACCACCCGAGGTTGATCCCCAGAATCCACATGGAGGAAGGAAAGGACCAACTCTCCCAAACTCCTCTGATGTCCCCTTCATGCCGTGTGTTATACATACTGATGCGCGTGCGCACGCACACACATACACACACACACACACACACACACACAGAGTAAATTAAAATGTAAGAAAAAAATTTAAAGAGACTATACCATTGTCTGCTATAATACAGCAGATCAAATCAGAAAATTACCAAGAAGTAGGCCAAGAAAGATAGAAATGGGGGAAAGAGGGAGTAAGATTTTTACTTTGGACCTTAGCTTACAAAATCCAGAAAAACAAAGCTACAGAGAAACTCCTGTTTAAAGGTACCAAACTGGTACTTCTGAGGGAGTGCGACCCGCTAAGAGGAGAGACCGCTGAGGATAACAGCTGGCACGGGACCGGCTGGCAGGCGCAGTAGGTAGAGCACTCCCTTCGTAAGCCTGACAACCGGAGTTTGGTGTCTGGAATCCACGTAAACCTGGGAGGGGAGAACTGAGGCCTCCACGTTGTCCCTTGGCCTCTACACACCCAGTAACAAAGATAAACTCTGTAATGAATGGCATTTGAAAAGGATATTCCGTGGGGGCCATTCTCATTCAAACTACCCCAAAAGGGACAAGGACGTTTAGAATCAAAATCATAACCTAAGCCATTTTTATAAAGCTTCCTCCGTCCTTCCTTACTCCACCTTCACAATTTCCAGCTTCAAAATTGATTAGTTAATTTTGTTTTGTCTTTTTTAAATGGTTCTCACTCTATAGCCCAGGCTGACTATGCAGTCCAGGTCGTCCTTGAACTCATGTCAATCCTCCTGCTACATGTTTGTTTGTTTTTTTTTCAAGACAGGGTTTCTTTCTCTGTGTAGTTTTGGAGCCTGTCCTGGATCTCGCTCTGTAGCCCAGGCTGGCCTCGAACTTACAGAGATCCGCCTGGCTCTGCCTCCCGAGTGCTGGGATTAAAGGCGTGCGCCACCACCGCCGCCCGGCCTGCCACAGCCATTTGAGGGCAGGGATGGCAGGCATGAATTACAGCTTCTCCAGCCAGCTTCTAAACCTAAGATCTGATCAGCAGGAATTTCTTGAGTATGCCTGGAAGTATTAACACTAGTTACCAATCCTCAATACTACAAAAAGATCCCCCAGGTTTTCTCCTGAAGTCCAACTTAAACTGCCTAAACCTTTGGCTGTCCACATCACTTACTGTTCAGGTTGTATCTGGAATTGAGGTTCCTTTTGACGTAATACAGGATAGCCGGTACTTTCCAGTTCATGTCGAACTGCACAGCTTCATACTAGAGAGGAGAACACAGGCTGGAGGGCATCTCCGTGTCATGTTTGCTATCCTGCACAAGTCTCTTGGTTTAACCCCCAGCACTGCCTCACACGCTAAAAGGGAAAACACTTGTGTCCTATCCTAACGGTGTATCTCATTCCTTTTCCTCAAGTCAGACAGAGGCCAGCACCAGGTGCTAACTCTTCTGATGCCATTCTTTCCCACAGCTGCTCTCCTTCCATCATGAACCTTCCAGGCACTCACTAGGGACCTGAGGCTAAGGACACTAACAAAGACAGGTAGATAAAAGGGGGCGGAGCTGTAATCACACCTGTAATCCCTGTACTCTAGAGGCCACAGCAGAAACATGGTGAACTGGAGAACAACCTGACTCCCGCAGCAGCACCCTCTCCCCAAAATGAAAGGGGCAACAGAAATGTTTTGATTTACCTTGTCAATAGGTTCAATAAGGAAGTCATTGAAAAGATACCACTGCTGGTGAGTCACGCCCTGTGCAGATAAAGAGGCAGGCTGATGTCAAAGGGATAGCTGGTCTACTTGCTAGGAGCCCAGGGACAGATCTGGGACTGCACTCAGCCCTCTCCCCAGGAATGCTCTTCCCTCGGCCCACCTGACTCACCTCCTTGCGCTGGTGGTAGGTCTCGCCAACTTTGATGTGAGCCACCAAGCTGCCTCCTGTTCGTGAGTCCAGGATGTGTACCACAGTGGCCATCAGGTCATACACATAGACACCATGCTCCTCCTCTGCCCTGGCCGGACCCCACTGTGAGGGGGTACCCAGGCTGCTAAGCTAAGTTTAAGGACTGGGGTTTGGGATGGGGGATGAGGACAAAGGGCAGAGGGCAGGGAGTCCTGGGAATGGGGAGCCAGGGTAGGTTACCTGCATCTTAGCCCATCTGTGACTGCCCACCCCTAGGCTGAGCTCTTCTGGAGACCCCACAACTGGTGATAACCTTTCATCCTTTGCACGGCCCCCTTGCCCTGCCCGCCTCACCTTCGACCCTGCCTTCACCCCTCACTCCCTCCTCTTCCCGTTTTTTCCAACAACCTGCATCTCATCCTCATCGTTCCAACTGCAAACGTCCAGCCCTCTGCTCTTGGTCATCATCATGCGGAGGGAAAACGGAAGCCAGACATTCTTCAGCTCCTCCATGGAGGGGCACAGCGAGCCCTCTGGACTCCTTGGTTCCTTCCTGTTAGACGGAAGAATTAGAAAAGTGCTCTCAAGATGTCTAGCCAGTGACAGGAATCACCAAGTAGTTCCATCACTTGACAACTCTAAGATGGTACCTACCTGTCAGCCAAAGTAAACTCCTTGTTCTTAATTTCCCCACCAAATTTCTTTACCGCTATTTTGAAGGCAACCTGAACATATAGGAAAAAAAAAAATCAAAATTCCTAAGAATATAATCATATGTTGAAATAAAACAAGGAATAAAAATAAAAGAAAGTCCTGCTTCCAGCTGGGTGGTGGTGGCGTAGCACGCCTTTAATCCCAGCACTCAGGAGGCAGAGGCAGGCGGATCTCTGTGAGTTTGAGGCCTGTTTCCAATCATTACCTCAGCTTGTAATCTCCAGAAATCAGCCTCTTTTGAGCTATTCACTTCACAATTAATGACAAGAATATCTGGCAGATGTCGGATATTGCGGGTCTGAATCTGAGAGAAAGAAATAAGAAATTACAGAGTGTACAAGAAAAGAAACCTAGACAGGGTCAGGAAAACTGGAGTCTTCCCACTCCTGCAGCCCCGGGAAGGCAATGCTGCCGCCACCCTCGGGCACCCTCGGTCAGGGGTCCTCCTGAGGCAGGGCCCCGCGCACTCACTGTGGGCTGGTATTTCTCACAGTTGTCACACCAGGCCTGTGTGTTCTGCTCCAGGCAGATGCTTCGCTTCAGCACCTGAGCGAAGTCATAGTTCTTCCCGGTTTTATCTGAGGAGAAACGGGACACTTCACTCCGAGCTCCCCCTCTACCTACGGCCGCCCACAGGCCCCCCACTCCCTGGGGTGCGACGAGGTTACGTGAGGAGCCTTCCCAACCCCCGCAGGTCTACCACAGATGCTACCCTCAGGGTAGGAGAGCGTGAAGAGCAGTGTGGACGAGGCCCGCACGGTCTCACTGCCACAGCGGCAGAGGCTGCAGTTCTCCATCTCACAGCTGAAGAGCTGCCCGATGACGGAGGCCCCCGACGAGCAGAAGCTGCGGGCGGTGGAGGACAGCATATGTACCCCGAGTGTCAGAAGACCCTCCAGACCCAGGGGCACCGCCTGCCCTGGTGGCTTGATTCCTGTCGGGCTCCATACCTGCCCCCAACAGCTCGATAAGCCTGGGGTACTTCCAGCTCCTGCATATCCTGATGCAGCTGAGTAAGAATGAAGCGATTCCACCTCTGGATGAGCCTGGCCAGACTGCCCTTGCCTGAAGCCTCATCTGAATCGGCCAGGATGAGACCCAGTGCTGAGGCCTCAGGAATAGTACGGAATGCTCGAAGGAAATTACTGCCCTGGAAGAGGGTGATTTTCTCTTTCATGTTGTTTGCACAGCAATGGCCTTTTCAACTATCCGTCTTCTGTCCCTTGCCCTTTAAGTTTCCCGGGTCTCGAAGGACTGACCTGACAAGGATCACCTCGGGAGAGGTCCAGCATATGGAAGAGGAAGCCAAGCTCACATGCCAGGCAGAACTCCTTCTGGCAAAGGTGGTTCTGGATTAGACAGCGAACAGGCTCCAAGAAATAGAGCACCTGGAGGGAAGAGCAGGAGAGCTGGTGTGGGGAGCCGGGGGAGGGAAAGAGGGGTGGTCTGTGAGCCACTGGAATAAAGCATGACTCCTCTGAAGCAATGGAGCTCACAGAGGAGACCTGAAGGTGCAGGGCACACAGATGAGGCCAAGGTAGAGTGGGCTTGACTGAGGAGCCGAGACAGAGCAGAGCAGGACCAGGCGCAGTGGGAGTGAAGAGGCGGAAGCATGGTCAAGCTCAGGAGGGCCCAGCCCTTACCTGGATCATGCAGTTACAGTAGGCGTTGGGGATGTGGGGCTCTAATCCAGCAAACAGTGTCTTATTGTAGTGTTTGAAGTCAAAGTCTTCCAGCCCTAGCTTGGAGTATTTGATGGTTACCTAAGGCAGAACAGTTTGAGCAGAATGAGGGAGATCCTTTTCTAGAGCCTCCCCCTGGGTCTAGAGTTGTGGAGGAAGGCTCCTTGATGAGACTCAGTTGTTTTCCATATGGTTCCCTTCCCCCACACATCCCACAAGACCCTGACTCAGTGTCCCCCAGCACCTTTCGGTACTTCTTAGAAACCATGTGGAGATGTGGCTCTTCTTCTCGTCCTATTGGTGACTCCGTGACTTGGCTGAAGTTGTCAAATTCACTGTCCGACTCCTTCAGTCGATAGGGAATCTAGGGTTTGTTTTTTGAAAAAAGAAGAACACTGTTGGATGTCTTAAGCAGCTTTGGCTTCCCCTTTTCTTTTTCCTTTCTGTTGCTGTTTTCTGTTTGTTTTGAGACAGGGTCTCACTGGTTGGCCTGGAATTCAGTATATAGATCAGGCTAGCTTAGAACTCCTGCCTCTGCCTAAGTGCTGGAATTAAAGGCATGTGCCACCGTATCTGTTTTTATTTACTTCTTTATTTTGAGACAGGGTCTCATGTAGCTAAGGCTGGCCTCAAATTCAGTATGTAGCCAAATAAACCCTTGATATGTCCAGCCACCCAGGGTGCATGCCACCTCACCTGGTGCCCACCTCACCTGGTGCCACCTCATCTGGTGCCCACCTCACCTGGTGCCCACTTAATTCCTTTTTTTTCTTTCGATTTTTCAATGTAACTATGATTACAGAAATATATTCACATTGATTAACAAAATGCAATTAAGTTTAATTTGTACGTGGTTTATGATTTAAAAAAACCAACAAGTCTGCCACCTAGTTTACTTTTATCTACTACAAACATATGAAAGCTCTTCCACTAAAGTTCTGCCAACAAAGAGAACACTGAGAGATACACCTTTGGTTTGCCTTAGAAAAGTAACACATCTTCTAGTAAAAGATTATAAAACAGAGGCAGAGTAAACCTGATGACCCCAGTTCAATCCCCAGATCTCACGGTGGATGGAGAACCAATTCATAAGTCTCCCCGTGTGCTTGTGACACATGCATGCCTACTCTCTTCTCATACACACACACACCCATACACATACATACAACAATAAAATTTTAAAAATTAATTTTAGAGTTTATAAAATTGGCATAAATGTTGTAATGTTAAAACACCACCATTTAGTTCCTGAGCGTCTGTAACAGTTTTGCTGTCTTCAACATTTCTTCATCCTCCATACCCAATATTTCACTATGCTGCTCTTAACTGCTCCAGCCTGAGTAGCAGCTTCCCTCTGAGAGGCTCTGGCACAGGATGCTTATGACATGCTTTTGGCATTTAACAACAAGATACAAACAATGTCTTACCTTCGACCAAATAACCTTCCTAAGGGACAACACCGGACCATCCCTGTCTCAGACATAACTCAAAGCACAGCTCCTTGAGTTCCGCACACAGCCCAAACCTGCACTCTCTACAAACAAAGACTGGTGTAAGCTGAGGGGACACAGCAGGCGCTCTGCACACACCTGATTACGCAGCCTGGTGCGAGGGTTAGGTGCGTAGCCAATGAAGCCCACCTTCTTCATGGTTCGAAGGATCTCCGCGTCCACGGGTGGTGCTCGCCTGTAACCCAGGGCAGTTCCGGGACCTGAACTCACGACAGCCCCCATGCATTCCCAGCCCATGGGTTCAGAAGGGGAAAGCATTTAAGGTGGACAACAATCACCACAGCAGGGAAGAATAACCCGGCTAACAGAAGCTTCTGGTAGCTTGGGCGCCCCCCTCCCCTCGACCCAGCAGTGAGGTACAACCTGGGGGCGGGAGCGGAGTTGGCAGCGGGCCAGTCGGAGAGCAGCGTGTCAGTGGTGAGAGGGACAGGAATAAGGGAGAGGGGCAGCAGGTCCTGGCTCCAGTCCAGAGGCGGCAGTGAGTCCACAAGACAGGGCAGAGCAAACTCAGTCTCTCGGGAGTAGGGGTTGAAGGAGGGCTCTGGGGAGTCTGTCCAGAGGTGCACACAGCCCTCAGAGTCCCCAAAGGCCAGGGCCTGCTTGCTGGCTGACACATCAAATGTCATCAGCAGAGGTCCCACGGGATTCACATGAAAGATGTCGGCTGGGTTGGCCAGGCCTGTGGGTTCACAAAACTGGCACTGACCTAGAAAGGAAAAGGAAACGGACCAGTGAGCCATGGGAAGTGAAGTGGGTGGGACCCTTTATACCCTTTTACCCTCTCCTAGTATCAGGTGAGCTAGACACAGCAATCCGTGCCTAGAGACAAAGAGAATGCCTTCTCAAGTTCTCATAAATCACAGATGCTTTACTACCTTGCAAAGGGCAATTCTTATGTTATTTAGTTTAGTTTTGTTTTGCTTTTTTAAGAATTTTTTTCCCTCTAAGACAAGGTTTCTCTGTGTAGCCCTGATTGTCCTGGATCTCACTCTGTAGACCAGGCTGGCCTCAAACTAAGAGATCCACCTGCCTCTGCCTCCTGTGTGCTGGGATGAAAGGTGTGTGCCATCAGGCCTGGCTAAGACTTATTTTTTAACTACGTGTTTATATGTGTCTGTGTGTAGGACAGACACAGAGTGCAGGTGCCTGAAGAAAAGGGCGTCAGACCCACTGAAACCTTCTGATGTAAGTGCTGGGAACTCAACTCTGATCCTCTACCAGAGCAGTAAACATTCTCAGTCGCTGAGGCATTTTCTCAGTCTCCGTCTTTGTTTGTTTTTATTTACGTGTTTGTGGTACAGGAGACTGATGCCAGGGTCTAGCACCTTGTGGGCAACCATTCTGTCAGTCAGCTACAGCCCCAGCCTGCCGCATTTTTCTTTTTCAAGATAGGGTATCACTGTGCTACCCCAGAAGGCCTTCGATTCATTCTGTAGCCCAGGCATGGTTTGAATTCGCATAAACTGAACCTAAGTGAACCCTGGGAGTCTGGTGGATGGCTATGTCTAAGCCCAGCAAAGAGGTATCTGGGGGTCACTCCTACTGGGCTACTCGGCTCACTGACCCGCCCTACCCAGTACCGACCCCCTTCCTACCCGACTGGGAGATGATAGCAAGACGGGAAGTGTATGTAGGGATGAAACGCAAAAAAGCAGGATCCACGTGTACTTGAAGTGGCGTGATGGCACGCATCATGCGTAAATCATACACCTTGAGGAAACGGTCACAGGCCAGGCCAGTGAGGCGGCTAGAGAAGCCACAGGCAGCCAGCAGGTTACCATGAACATCAAAATCTGATAGACTCCCTGAGAAGGCATCAAATTCATGCTCCACTTTAAAACTACGGAGGTCTCGCAGGGAAACCTGAAGAAGAGAAAAATTGTTACCTGCCACCTCTGTGACAGGGAGGAGACCTTACCACCTAATTAATCCTGTGAGAGCCCTGCCGGAGAGGACAAAGGTTCTAGGATACTGACGGAGCAAAGAAAGGCAGAGAGAAGGGCCAAGAGATAGAAGGGATGCCCCAAAGAATTCCTTTATCCTTTTGCCCCCAAGGCATCTCGAGCTGTAGAAAATGTCAGAATTCAAGATCATCTCATGCAGGAAGTAATGCCATCCCTCACATCCCTCATCTTGAATCCAACTAGGGAGAGCAGACCCCAGTATCTAGTGAAGCAGGGCCCATGGTAGAGGAGACATGGAGTCCACTTACCTTGCCAGATGTGTGGCCACAGAAGAAGAATCGGTTTGTCTGCCTCATGATGGTGACTCCAGGTGTCTCCACTGCATACTGGAGAGAGAGAAGCAAGAGCACCAGAGAGATGATTCTCCCCACAGGCTAAGGAACAGAGAAGTCACACCACATCTCAACACATTTCCAGCCCAAGCACACCCTCGCCATGACCTCAGGTCCCACATGGGTTTTTCCTGGGCTCAACCCGGGGTCGTACCTTTTGAGTCTCCTGGACAGTGTTCAGGTCGATCTCCAGTATGTGGTTCTGCAGCCCACCAATGAGCAGAGTGCTGTTGTCAGTCAGTAGGAGACTGTGCATATCCTCACACTCATCCAGCCTGTGGGAGAAGGGCCAAGAGGCTGGGCTCACCAGCTGCCAATCCTATCTTCCTATAGTCTCCCCTCTCCCAGCCGAGCTGAAAGGTCACTTACAAATAGTCAAATATAATGAGCCCCCCTCGGGCCATGTACTTGAGGTTGTTCTTGGTGAGGAAAAGGATGCCGTTTTCCAGGCTCTGGATTTGCCGAATGTCATCACTGCCGTTGACCTGAAAGGATGAGTACCGCTCCAAGGCTGGACCAAAAAATGAAGTGGCATGGCCCTAGGAGGGATGAAAACAGCAGGCCTGAGTGGAGGGCGCATCCCCCTCGATACAGAAAGGACTGAGCACTCCTCGGATCTCTTTTCCCGCTGATCCTTTCTGTCTAGGGGCAACTGAGGCATAAGGCTAAGAACCACAAGTCTTAGTGATAAAAACAATGATTATAATACCTCATGTTAATGCACCACAAACTACTTTCTAAAGATGTTTGTATTATTTTTATTTGTGTATGTGTGTGTGTGTATCCCAGAGAGGCTAGAAGAGGGCAGCGGATCCCCTGGAACTGGACAATTGTGTTACAGACAATTGTGAGCTGCCATGTGGGTGCTGGGACTTGAACCCAGATCCTCTGAAAGAGGACAAGTGGTCTTACCAACCGGAGCCGTTCCTCCAGCCCCAAATTATTTTTGTTTACACAGCACAAAATACTTAGATAAACCCTCATTTTATTCTCACAATGACCTTGATGCATGGGTAATTCAGTTAATTAGAGATTTGTTTCTTCAGAAGGCTAGTGACATGAGCTGATCCACCACTGGTCACTTGTTCCACAGTCAAGTCTTAGGGGGTTTTTTGATTTTTGTTTTTGCTTTAAAAAAACAAAACAAAAACATGGTCGCCGGGCAATGATGGTGCATACCTTTAATCCCAGCACTCGGGAGGCAGAGCCAGGCGGATCTCTGTGAGTTTGAGGCCAGCCTGGTCTACAGAGTGAGATCCAGGAAAGGTACCAAAACTACAAAGGGAAACCCTGTCTCAAAAAATCAAAAAAACCAAAACCCACAGGGTCTCGTACAGCACAGGGTGGCTTGGCACTTGCTGTGTGGACCGGGACCCTCAGAGTCACACTGACCCCCTGCCCAAGTCTCCGGAGCCCTGAGGTTAGAACCGGCTTTCTGGCTAAATCTTGTTGTTGTTGCTTTTTGAGACAGGGTCTCTCGGTAGCCTTGGCTGTTCTGGAATTTGCTATATAGAGCAAGCTGGCCTCAAACTCAGAGACCTTCCTTTTCTCATATGCTGTAGAGAAATCCATACTGAGTCAGAGTCGTAGGCCAGAACACATAGAATGTGAAACACACCTCCGCTCTGTCACATCATTCACTATTGATTTCTCTGACTCCATTTTCTGACTTTGTATGTGGGCCTCTTCTTTGCTATTGTTACAGACTGGGTCTCCTATGCAGCCCTGGGTGTCCTGCCTCTGCCTCCCCTTTGGATTATGTGACATGTCTACCGTGTTCTCAATTTGTCTCCCTAGGTAATCTCATTTACTCTAATTACATTTGTGCTTGAGTTTTGTTTTATTCAACACTAGGAATCAAACCTAAGGGATCACATATGCTGGCAAGTTCTCAGCTAAGATACATCCCCAGCCTTTTTTACTTTGAGATAGGTTCTTCCACACAGCACTAGCTGGCCCGGGCCTTACAGCACTCTGCCTTGGTTTCTCAAGTGTTGAGATTACAGGCAACGTGCCTACCTTGAATCCCATTTCAAGTCTTTTTTTTTTTTTTTTTGGTTTATCAAGGCAGCTGGAAATGAAGGTAGGATTAGAAATTAAGGCCAGCCTAGGATACACAGCAAAACCCTGTCTTGAAAACAAAAACAGGATTGGGCATGTAGCTCAGTGGGTAGAATGCCAGCCGACTGCACATGAAGCACCAGGTTTTATTTATCCCCAGTACCACAGGAACCCAGTACTCTATCAGGAGACAGAGGCAGGAGGATCAGAAATTCAAGGTCATCCTAGGTTACACATAAAATTCAAGGTCAGACTGGGATACAGGAGACCCTGTCTTTAAAAAACAATAAACAAGAAGATACAGTGGCGGGCGGTGGTGGCACACACCTTTAATCCCAGCACTCAGGAGGCAGAGCCAGGTGGATCTCTGTGAGTTCGAGGCCAACTTGGGCTACCAAGTGAGTTCCAGGAAAGGCGCAAAGCTACACAGAGAAACACTGTCTCGAAAAAACAAACAAACAAACAAACAAACAAAAAAAAAAAAAAAAAAAAAGAAGATACAGTGGCACACACATAAACTCAGCACTTGGGAGGCTGAAGCAGGAGAATTGCTATGAGTTCCAGTCAGCCCGGACTAGAGAGAGAGATGGGTAAACTGGCAAAGTGGGAGGATGCCTTATGAGACCAAATATGTAATTAATGTCTGGAGCCTGGCTTCCCCAACTCTATCTCCACTCCCTTCCTCTTGTTTTAAGAGATCCAGCGGACTCGCATCCCTGCGACTCAGTTTTGACTCCCTGCCAAGAGCTGTCCCTGGGCACAGGCCTTCAGGAAGGGGTCTAGTTCTTACCCCATGGCTCCCCACCCACAGCATCTCCTCATGTAAGTCAAAGTGGGAGACGGACACGGGCACTCCCACTTCGGCCACCACGCTGTGCAACTCCGAGTAGACACCTTCCATTATGTGCACTGACTCCTGGACGGGGAGGGCCTCCAAGGCCACCCCCTCTGGGTCCAGCTCCACATTCTGCAGCAGATTTGGGTTCAGGTGGGCATCCAGGACCGGGTCCAGGGTCGAGTGCATGGCTGGGTTAAACTCGGCCAGTCCAGGATCCAGACCCTCAAAGTTCATGACGGTGGCGGTCAGACCTGAGACACACCGGGCCTGGCCACCAGGACAGCCCCGGGGGGAGCCTAGAAGGGCCTGCAAGGGAAAGAGGCGGCGCCGTCAGGGGTGGGCTGCGCCCTGGAGGAGTCTTCGGTGCTGTGGAGCGGGGGAACCGCGTGCTACACGCGGCACCTGCGAACGCTCCCGGTCCCCTACCATCCCACCACACGGCCTGCGTCTCGACTTCCCTTTCCTCATGCACCGAGAGGTGCGGGGAGCGGGCATGACAGGGGCTGGAGTCGGGCAGGGCGGCCTAGGCGGACGCCTGCTTTCCTAGATCGGGCTGGGGGGTGGGGTGGGGGGGAGGGCAGGGGTCGGGCAGCCGAGGGAGCAGGGCACGTCGTCGGCTTCCCAGAATCCTCCGCAGGGGTTACCCAGCGCCCTCCAGCGGGGTGGGGAGCACGGCCGGCCGGCTACCCGCAAACGGGGCGGGGGTGGGTGGGGTGCGGTGGGGAGGGGGAGCCAGGGGGAACGGGCGGCTACCCAGAGTCCTCCGGGCGAGCCCGAGACGCTGGCTACCCAGGATCCTCCCCCAGCGGCGGGGACGGGACGGGAGGGGACGGGGACGGGGGAGGGCGGAGGTCAGCCGCGCTCCTGGGACGCTGCTCGCGGGGAGCGGGTCATTACCAAGATTTCTCCATGGCGGGTATTTTGGAGCGCGTGGAATTCAAACGAGTAGGGGAGGGAGGGGGAGGAGAGACGGCGCCGTCGGCTCCGCGGGAAACCCCACTTCCGCCCCCGCGCCTCCAGCTCAACCGAGGCGGGCGGCGGATTGGCAGTCCTCGCTGCCAATCAGCAGGGGCCTGGGGCGCGGGGCGGGGCTCAGCCAATCAGGAGGAGCCAGGTGCAAGCCGCTCCCGCGGAGGCGTGTGACGCGGCCGCGCCGCCGACGCGGGGTTACGGGACGCCGCGGGGGACAAACTGGGTCGGGCGCGGGCCCCGGGGAAAGTGATGGCGCCGCTGTTAACGCCTGTGTGCAACGAGGTTATCTTTAGACGTGGAAACCGAGCGGTTACGGCCCCCGGGTGGAAGCCCGCCGAAGGGGAGCCGGCGGCGCAGCGCTGGGACTCGCCCGCCGGGTGTTCCCTGCGCGCCCTGGCCCCGTCCTCCGCCCCGCCGACCCCGAACCCCGAAACTCACCGGCATTTCCTCTGACTTCTAGACATGGGGGAGAAAAAGGAAGCGGGAGCCCGGCCCGAGCGGCCACCTTTTCTGTGTTGTCAAAGGCATCCATCTGAAATTCCCAGCCCTGTCCGTGTCGTCCCCAGAGGGCCCCATAATTTTCCCAAGAAACGAGACTCCCAGGCTGTCAAATTCCCCCAGATTGCGGAGTTAGACATCGGCCCCCGGAGGGAGAGCGACAGCAAGCTGAGTCAACCGGGACAGTCATTCTAAGCGACCCTTAGCCTCCAACTCGGAGCCTACCGCCCCTACCGCTGTGGGAGGGTGTCATCATGTCCAGCAGATGCGGGGCTTAGCTGTGGACTTGAACTGCTTTGGAATTGGTCCCTGGTCTCTCAGGACACTCAAACTCAGCGGTCATTACTATTTTTCTTTCTTTTCCAAGACAGGGTTTCTCTGTGTAACAGCTCTGGCTGTCCTGGAACTCGCTCTGTAGACCAGGCTGGCCTCGAACTCACAGAGATCCGCCTGCCTCTGCCTCCCCAGTGCTGGGACTAAAAGCGTGCGCCAGCACTGTGCAGCTACTGTTTTTAAAGGCCATGCACAGCTCATGGTCCACACCTGCAACCCCCGCATTTTTAAGGCAGAGGCAAGAGGACCCACAGATTCCAGGCCAGCCTAGGCTACATAGCAAGGATCAGGCCCCCTAAGGCTGCACAGTGAATCCCTCTTTCAACAAACAGTATAAAGGCCAAATTGGGGGATACCCGTGGAAGCAATTCCTCACAAAGAATAAACTTTTAAAACATTTCTTGGGCCGTGGACTAGTGGGGGGGGGCGTACTTGTTAAGACGGTAATCCAGAGATGGAGGCAGGGGAATCAGGGGTTCAAGCTTCTGCTACATAGTAAGTTCCAGGCTAGTCAAGGCTGCATGAAACCCTGTTTTAAAAAAAAAGAAAAAGGGGCCTGGAGTGACGGCTCAGCAGTTAAGAGCACTGACTGCTCTTCCAGAGGTCCTGAGTTCAATTCCCAGGACCCACATGGTGGCTCACAACCATCTGTAATGAGATCTGTTGCCCTCTTCTGGCCTGCAGGGATACATGCTGTACACATAATAAATAAATAAATCTTAAAAACATAAAAAAACAGGGAAAAAATTGTATTAAAAAAAAAAAAAGAAAGAAAAAGAAAAGAAAAAGCCAAGCTAGGTGGGTTGGCAAACCCAGCACTCAGGAGACATCAACAGAGGGAGCTCTGTGAGTTCAAGGCCAGCCTGATCTACATAGTAAGTTCCAGGCCAGCCAAGACCTTGTCTCAAAAAACAATCCCTTCTCCCCACCCCCCCCAAAATAACCCCAAATTAAAAATGTCTTTCTTTTCAAAAAGGTGAAGGAAGCCTGCAAGCCCGCACGGCGGTGAGGTGCCTGCTGCCGACTTGAGGACCTGAGTTCCCTCCGGCCTTAGGGACCCACATGGAGGAGGGAGAGTGACGCCCACAGTTGTCTTCACCCCTGTACTGTGGCGCACACACATAACAAATACATTTCTGCACACCTAAGAAATAAATTTAACTATCTTTATTAAAGTAAGGGCAGGGAGATGGCTCAGCTGCTAAGACATCTACTTAGCACATGCATGCACCCAGCAGGAACAAAGCCCTGCGTTTAATAACAGTATCTTCAAAAAACAAAACATTTCTCTGGGCTGAGTCTGTAGCTCAGTAGTTTAGCACTTGCCTGGCATACACACATACAAGAAGCCCTAGGTTCAACAACACACACACATGTGCATACACACATACATGCACCCTTGCCGTGAGCACACATTCACCCACACCCATGTTTGTCTGTGTGCTCTCTCTCTCTCTCTCTCTCTCTCTCTCTCTCTCTCTCTCTCTCTCTCTCTCTCCTCTCTGATTTCTCTCAATAAAAGCAAGTAAGTAGAACTTCATGAAAGAACCATGAAGTGGAGGCATATTGATCAGGAGTTCAAGGCCATCCTCTGCAGCGCAGTGAATTCCAGGCCAGCCTGACTACATGAGACTCTATCTAAAAAACCAAACCAAACAGTAACAGGGTGGACGTAGGCATTTGGGTATCCCATACTCCAAGGAATCCTGCACCAAAATAGAAAACACCTAACTCAAAGGATCTCACTTCATGGGTCCTAGATTTAAATTTTCACACACAAAGCTGGGCTTAAACAGTTCCTATACAGAAATCTCTATATTGAGATCTCATGATTCTTGTAATTGAAAAGAGGCCTCACAGACCCGACGGGAGATAAGGAGCTTGAGGTACTTGGAATAAGTCAGTGACATTTGGTTTTGTTTAGCTAAATTCTCACTATGTAACCCAAACTGGCCTTGAACTTGTGATCCTCCTGTCTCAGCGTTCCTGGTACTGGGGGATACCGAAGGGTGTCACCACATCCCACACAAGAAACTACTTTATGAATCAAGATCTACTTCTGCTTGAGCTTCCTCGAAGTATCCAGTATAATGATGCAGTAATTTAAAATGTAGCCAAGCACAGTAGAGTGTGTCTATAATCCCAGCACCTGGAGGACCAGGAGCTCAAGAACATTCTCAGCACAGAGAAATGTGAAGCCAATCTGGGCAAAAAGAAACTCTCAAAACCAGACAAGCCAGGCTATGGCTGCACAGGCCTTTAATCCCAGAACTGGGGAGGCAGAGGCAGGCAGATCTCTTGAGTTCAGCATCAGCCTGGTCTACAGAGTTCTAGGACAGCCAGGGTGACACAGAGAAAACTTATCTAGAAAAACAAACAAACAAAAAAACTAAACTGCAGACTATGAGGTAGGCCTGATGTAGGTCTATAATCCTTACAACTAAAGGGTAAATTAGGAGAATCAAAAGTTGAAGATCTGAACCAGGTGTGGTAGTATTTGTGCCTTTATCCCTAAAGGAGGCAGGAGAGGCAGGCAGATCTCTGAGTTCAAAGCCAGCCTGGTCTACACAGTGAGTTCTAGGGCAGCCAGGCTATATAATAAAACTCTATCTCAAAAAAGTAAAGATAGTTGAAGACTTATTTCAGTATAGTGTTGTAGAATATTATTTTAAGGTGTATTACTTTTGTTCAATGTTGCGTTTGTTTAACAATGTGAAGCTGTGTTACTTCGCCTGTCTAAAACATCTGATGATCTAATGAAGAGCTGAATGGCCAATAGGGAGGCAGGAGAAAGGACAGGCGGGGCTGGCAGGCAGAAAGAATTAATAGAAGGAGAAATCTAGGAGAAGGAAGGGGCCAGAGAAGGAGGAGGACTCCAGGGACTGGCCACCCAGCTAAAGAGCAAGCCATGGAGTAAGAGTGAAAGTAAGATACACAGGTAGCTGGGAGAATTTAAAGTTAAGGAAAGCTGGCAAGAAACAAGCCAAGCTAAGGCCGGACGTTCATAAGTAATAATAAGCCTCCATGTGTGATTTATTTGGGAGCTGGGTGGCGGGGGCCCCCAAAAGAGCTAAACAACCATCAATAGTACAGTGAGTTCAAAGACTGCATACTTTAGTAAGACCCTGTCTCAAAAGAAGTTCTGGGGATCCGATGAGTGACAGAGCACTGCCTGGCACATGGGAGGCCGTAGGTTCAGTCTTCAGAACCACAAAAATAGGGGGGCTAGGAAGCCAGATGGGAAGGATGGCTCACTGGTAAAGGTGCCAGCTGCCGAAGCCTGGCAACCTGAGTGCAGTTCCTGGAAACCACACAATGGTGGAAGGAGAGAGCTGACTGGACAGAGCTGTCCTCTGATGTCCACATCACACTGAGGCGCGCTAATTTTAAAGAATTTTTTAAAAATTTCATGTACATTAATTTTTTTTGGTTTTTTTGTTTGTTTTTTGTTTTTGTCTGCATGAGGATGTCAGAGCCTCTGGAACTGGAGTCACAGACAGTTGTGAGCTGCCCTGTGGGTGCTGGGAATTGAACCCGGGTCCTCTGGAAGAGCAGCCAGTGCTCTCAACCCCTGAGTTATCTCTCCGGCCCAACATTTTGTTTTGTTTTGATTTTGTTTTTCAAGATAGGGTCTCTGTGTAACAGGCTCTGGCTGTCCTGGAACTCACTTTGTAGACCAGGCTGGCCTCGAACTCTGCCTCCCGAGTTCACAGGCGTGCAGCCCAGCAGCCCGACAACTTTGAATAGTAGAATCTGAAGCGAAGTTACTGTCACCATAGTGCTAAGCCACTTCCTAGTTCAGTGGTCTCTGTTAAATTTCTTGTCTCCATACCTCAGTCTCTCCATTATATTACATACTATATATTACATACATATATTACACAGTATGTAATATAATACTTACTACATAGGATTTATTGCAAGACTTGGGTTAATGCAAATAAAGTGCTTAGACCAGGTACACGTCATAAAGTGAGAGTTGAATACACGTTAACCTTCGTTATTAGCCATCGTCATTAACCACCTGGGGGAACCTCTGCTGGACTTGAGTCTGAGCACCCAGCTGGAAAGGCCTGTCTAGGAGTGTCTTCTGAACGTGATTTGCATAGCGGTTGAGGGCCAGCTGACGTCAAGGGCTTCTTGAAGCTCTAGGTCAGCGGTAGCCCTGGCGATGGTCCAGCTGCAAGACAGCCCCACGGTCTCACCACCAACCCTGCTTCCTACTCCACTGCCAAAGCACCAGGAAGTGAAACAGTTGAAGCCCGGTGCCTCCAACTCACCCCATCTGTCTCATCCTACCTCCACTTCCTTATCTTTCTTTTCATCTTTCACCTCCTATCTTTTAGGACTCTCAGGACGGTGACCAGAGGTAGCAAAAGTATAAGATACACTACACAAAACAGAGTGGACTCTCCTCTGCATCCCCCTCCCAATTCCCTTACTCCATTTCTACCCATCCCATGTAGACAAACCATTTCCCCCCCAAACTGAGCCAGTTCTAAGATGCTGGAAATGTTTCATCTAAAGGTAGGTAGATCCGTCACAGAATCCTAATAATGATATGTGAACCAGAAGTTTCAGTGGACAGTTTAAAATAGTCCCAAAGGGTACTTGCTTCAGCAGCACATTACTAAAATTGGAAGGATACAGAGATTAGCATGGCCCCTGTGCAAGGATGACATGGAAATCCATAAAGCATTTTATATTTAAAAAAAAAAATAGACTTTAGGCAGTGGTAGTACGTACATTTAATCATAACACTCGGGAGGCAGAGGCAGGCAGATCTGAGTTCGAGGCCAGCCTGGTCTACAGATGAGTTTCAGGACAGCCAGGGCTACACAGAGAAACCCCTTTCTCGAAAAACAAAAAGTCCTAAGGGAAGGGAGACCCCCATTGAGAACATTTCTCTCAGAGGAAAAGTTAGCTTAGGAAGACTTTGAGAGCCTTCCCTGTGGTCATCTACAGCCTCATTCTGACGTCCAAATTGTCCTGGGACCCTCCACTGGGGTTGGGGCAGTCCCAGCTTCAGACCACCCTCTCCTCCCACGTCCAATCTCACTCTCTCAGCTGCTTCCCTGGAGGTTGCATCATGGCGGGTGATGAAATCAGCCATCAGTGGATTTTACCCATGGATGCAATAGGGCTGGAGGAGCGGCAAGGGTCATCGCCACTGTCAACCACCCAGAACTTCTAGCTGCACGTTTCCAGATATGGGGCAGGAGCAGGGGAGGGGGCTGAAATGTTTAAGTTGGATTTCCAGTCCGTGGTTATACTGGCTCCCTGAAAAATCATTACCTAAACCCCACAGAACCCAAAACAACCTTAGGCTCAGTGGAATGAAAGATCAAGCGGTTCTTACCCAGCATCATCACCCCCGAAGTGCCCTTTCCACAGTGAGGAAAGCAGCCATTTCTTTCCTTGCCCTTATACAGCATCTCAGATCACAAAGCATCTTCACGGTTACTGTCGCCTCCAAAACCAGGACCACCCAGTGGAAAGACACCATTTCCCACGGAGGGAAAGAAAAGCCTCGTTCTTACACAGAAGGTGTCACACGGGAACCAAATTTCATTTCAAACTGAGCTCGCCATGGGATTTGGAGATGAATGAACGCTGTTTTGGTTTTTTTCCTCAGGCAAGAGGAAGTGAGAAAATCAGAGTGGGATGAGGTAAGAATAAAGCCTTGAGAGGCAAAAATATCGGATTACACAGGGAGGAACTGGAGACGGTGTTAATTTAAATGTTCACTCCTTCCCCGTCCCTTCTGCAGCCATCTCTGTTCCTGGAGAGCGTGACACATGTGTCCCATCCTAGGCCTCTAGCCACAGCAGCCTCGCCACTCATTTCCCCGGGAACCGAGGAGGCATACCTGGGCTCTCCACGGAGGGAGATGATGCAGGGAGGGGAATCCCACCTGCTCTGAGTCACCTGCCAGTGCGAAGGGCGGGTCTTCCAGTGCGGGGACCTTAAAAAGAGACTGTGAGACAGAGGGAAGAAAACAGGAAGCAGCTCAGAAACCGGACTACAAGAGTCAGAACAAGAGGAGGCCGGTGCAGAGTTCACAAGGCCTGGTGCAGGTCACAGAGCCGGCCGGATCTGAGAAGCGGGCAACAAGATGCTGGATTGCAGAGCTGTACTGCTGCTGTGGCTGCTGCCCTGGACGGCTCAGGGCCTGGCTGTGCCTAGGAGCAGCAGCCCTGACTGGGCGCAATGCCAACAGCTGTCTCGGAATCTCTGCACACTGGCCTGGAGTGCACACCCACCAGTGGGACACACGGTAAGTGTCAGCTCCCGGCGCCACGCAGAGACCTTTCCAGGCCTTCTAAGGGTAGGTCTGATGTGAGCTGTGGCCCTGGGTGGAATCTGGAGGGACGAAGGTCGTCATGGAATGAACGAGGACAGAAGACTGGGACTTCTGTGAGAGTCATGGACCAAGGATCCATTGGAATGCAAAAGTACTTACGTTGTCTCATCCTCCCTTGGCCCCACTGCAGGATACACTAAGAGAAGAAGACGAAGAGCCTAGAAATGATGTCCCCCGTATCCAGTGTGGGGATGGTTGTGATCCCCAAGGACTCAAGGACAACAGCCAGGTACCACCAGGATGATGTTAGTGCATCTCGGAGAGGGGAGGAGGAGTGAGCTGGGCATCATAATTGACCACTCAGCCATGCCCGAGATGGTCAAGACCTGCTGTGGGCTTGAAGCCAGCCTGAGCTACATGGAGCAAGTTTAAGGCCATAGTCCGAGCTAGTGAGATGCTGTCTAAAGAAAGAAGAAAAGAAAAGCAGAAGACAGGAAGGCAGGACACTGGAAAACAGCATTCATGTGCTTTCTTCTTTCTCTAGTTCTGCCTGCAAAGAATCCACCAAGGTCTGGTTTTTTATAAGCAGCTGCTGGACTCAGACATCTTCACAGGGGAGCCTTCTCTGCTCCCCGATGACCCCGTGGGCCAGCTTCATACCTCCCTACTGGGCCTCAGCCAACTCCTCCAGGTATGCACCAGGGATTTGGAGGGTGGGGCTGGTCAGTGTCCAAGACAGAAGCTGGGAGCTTAGAATAGAATCCTTTCTGACTGTGTCTTGTGTCCTTTTAGCCAAAGGATCGCCACTGGGAGAGCGAACAGATGCCTAGCCTGAGGCCCAGCCAGCAGTGGCAGCGCCCCCTTCTCCGCTCCAAGATCCTCCGAAGCCTTCAGGCCTTTGTGGCGATAGCTGCCCGGGTCTTTGCCCACGGAGCAGCCACCCTGACTGAGCCCTTAATGCCATCAGCTTAAGTATGGCGCCCAGGTTCCCAAGGCTCAGCAATGATAAGATTAATTTATCAACCCAGGCATCTAGAAGCCGACGAGCTAACTGGTCCATTAGTGAGTACTGTGTGTTGTTGTTTTGTTTGAGGGGCAAGCACAATTTTACTAAAGAGAAAAACAAAGAACAGCCCCGAGTAGGTAGCTCTCTAGAGGAAGGAGATGGAGACAAAGGATCAAGTCATGCCCTTTGCCGCGGAAGCTGGCAGGCGGCCGCGTGGTGGAAGGGGTGGGGGTGGAGGTGCACATCAGAGAAACTGAGGAAAGCCCAGGCTTTGGCCAGTGTCTGCATGAGAAAGAAGAAAAAGGGCAAGTTATACCTTTCTGAGTGCCGGGGGGAAATGTGCAGCTCACGGTGGAATGGAAGCCCCGGTCTGCTTAGTCCCTGAGATCTAACAAACGACCAGTGTGGACCGACTTGTGACGCTAACCTGTGACAAACTTGCATATTTATTAATTGGGAGGGGAGAGTTTGGTATTATTTATCCTTGTAACAGCAGTTTAGAGGATTGTTATTTATTATATTTATAAGGAATTATGTATTTTTTCCAATAAAGATTTATTTATGTGCTTCTCTGAGTCTAATTTCTAAGCACAGTTGGGGAAGAAAACAGATGAGAAATAAAACAGATGACCAAGTAACGACAACAGGAACTCGCTTCTGCTCCAACATCTCTGACAGGCTGTGATCAAAGGTCTGAGAGTGTCCTGAGCTCTGAGTGGACACATTGCTTTGTGTTGAGTACCCTTGGGTGGCTTTGAACTCGACAGAGATCCGCCTGCCTCTGTCTCCCCAATTCTGGGGTTAAAGGCGTGCGTCACTTCACCCAGCTCTGTCCACTTGATTGAGTCAGGGGCTCTCACTTGAACCTAGACTTAGCATCTGATTGATTAGACTCACCTCCCTAGTCAACTTGCTCTGGGAGTCCTGGCTCTGCCTCCCAAGTGCTGGGATGACAGGTGAGGAACGATGATGCTCATCCATTATTTATGTGGATGTTGGAGCTCCAACCTCTGGTCTCCACACTTTCCTGGCAAGGGTTTTACCTACTAAACTCTCTCTCCAACTCTCCTGACTTCCATTTTAAATTAGAGTTTCACACTAGCCTGTCTTGAACTTACGGCAGTTTTCCTGCTTCAGTGCTGTGAGCTGTCACGCCTGCCTCATGTTTTTGGTGTTTGTTTTTTGAGACAGGATATTGCTATGTAGCCCTGGAACTCCTTGATATATTGACCAGAATGATGTCAAATTCAGAGCAATTCTCCTTCCTTGGCCTCCCAAGTGCTGGCATTTCAGGTGTGCCACCAAGCCTGGAAATATTTTGTTTTTGTTTTTCAAGACAGGAGGCAGAGGCAGGAGGATCTCTGTGAGTTCCAGGACAGCCAGAGCTACACAGTGAGGCCTTGTTCCAAAACAAAACAACAAAGAAAAGTGAAGAGTGGAAGATGAAAAGATGTGGGGAGTTAATGAGAAACGAGGCCCTGCATTTGAAAGAGAGCAAGAAGGGGCAGGCACATGGGAGGATTTAGAGGGAAGGAAGGGAAGGGGGAAATGATGTAATTCATTATATCACAATCTCAACAAATGAAAAGTGAAGGGAGATGGTTTTTTCTTCTAAATAGGGTCTCACTAAGTAACCCTGGATGGCCTGGAACTTAATAACTAAGTAGACCAGGCTGGCCTCAAACTGGTGGGGATCCCCCTGTCTCGTTCTCTCAAGGATTACAGGCGTTCGCCACCACATCCTGCCTATCTCCTTTATTTCCATGGCCTAGACATCAAAGGACGTACACTCTGCCAGTGAGGTCCGCCTGTAACCCAACACTCAGGTGACTGAGGCAGGTAGATCATGAGCTTGTTGTCAGCTTAGACTGTATCATGAAATCCTGTCTAAGAAAACCCATCCACCTGCCCCCCAACCAGAGTCTGACTGTGGTGGTGTGTAACTGTAATTCCAGGTCTGGAGAGCAAAGAGAGAAAGTCACTGTGAACTCTAGGCTAGCCTATTCTACACAAGTTCCAGGCCATCAAAGGCTCCACAGAGACCTTGCTGCCACAAAAAAAAAAAAAATTAAGAAATGTGCACATGGGCTGCAGAGTCAGATTCATGTTATTTTTTATTTTAGAGTCATGGGCTCATGTATCTGAGACTGTCCTGGAACTTGCCATGTACCCTAGGCTGGGCCTTGGACTCCTGATCCTGCCTCTACCTCCCAAAAGCTGGGGTGATAGGCATGTGTCACCAGGCCTGGCCAGGTCCAGGTTTATGTCTTGACTTTGCCACCAACCAACTGAGTAATAATGGAAGCTTTGTCTGTGGGACGAAGATGGCCGCACCAACCAGAGGAGAGAAGGAATGTGACAGGGGAATGAGCCACAGCAGGCCTGAGAGAGGCCACAGATTGGTGACCTAGTGACCACATCGCTGGCCTTGCTGGCCTTGCTAAGGAATTAGCTTCCAGGGACAGAAAAGCACAAGTGTTTGAAGAAGAGACACTTACACTGTTTTTGTTTGTTTGTTTTTGTTTTTTTGGTTGTTGTTTGTCTAACAAAAGTTTATTATGATGTACAAAAGACTCGAGACAGTAGTTCACTCTAGCTATAGGCAGCAAATGGTGAAAGGTGCTACAGCGAGGAACAGAGGTACTTACAAAGGACGGGACGACGCGTTACCATCATCTCAGGCACAGAGCACTCTCTCTCTCTCTCCCTCTCTCTGGGTCCCACTACGTCACCCTGGCTGGCTCAAAACTCAGAAAGATCCACCTTCCACTTGAGCGCTGGGATTAAAGGCATGTATCACCCTGCCTGGTTTTGCCGTTTTTTCTTTCTTTTCTTCGGAGACAGGGTTTTCCTGTGTCGCCCTGCCTGTCCTAGAACTCGCTTTGTAGACCAGGTTGGCTTTGAGCTCACAGAGATCCGCCTGCCTCTGCCTCCCGAGTACTGGGATTAAAGGTGGCGGTTGTGGCTGGGTTTCTTACCTTCCATCTGTTGGCCTTTCTCTTACGACTTTCGCTTTTAGCTCCCTGAGCTTCCTCTGCCCCTCTCTGTGTGTCTTCCTTATCTAGCTCCTTGGTTTCTGGTTTGCTCATGCCACCTTCATGGCTGGACATGGCAACTGCTGTCCCCTCCCCCCACCATTATTAACCCCTTCCTGAACAGGACTCTTCTTCTGACACACCAGGAAGGAAAGGGTCACAGGATGTTCCCCTGGGTTCACTGACCACTCGGGTTAGAGTAGGCTGCTCCCAGGTTGCCTGGCAATGAATGGCTAAGGCTGAAGGATGTCCAGGGGCCTCTGATAAACCTTCAAGGGCCCAAGGTCCTTGCCCAGGTCACGCCTAAGGGACAGAAGCGTTGCTTTCATGTTGACAAGGTATAAAAGCAGCAGTGACAACGTATTAGTCACATAGCTTAGAAGCAGTACTTCTCTCCAGACACTCGGCTCTGCGGAGTACCATAACCATCAAGTCCCGATGCTCAGAAACCTTACCGCCCAGACCAGGAGCCATTCTCTCCAGAACCGGGGAAGCGGAGACGAGCCTCCCTAAAAGAGCAAAGCTTCACATCTTTGTAAGAGGAGTAGGGTTATTTTGTGGGGGAGGAATTGAACGGGGCAGGGGACGGCTGGGAGGAATCCGACGTGCCACGCCCTTCCTCGGGATAGCGTTTCACAGGCTGGGCTGAAGCAGTCAGCTCTCGGCCTCTTTAGGAAGACGGGAGATTTAGAACTGGAGTCAGGAGCGAAGGGAGGAGACGAGGAAAGGGTCAGGTTGGACTGGAAGTGAGGACTGGAGGACTTGGGGTATGGCTCAGTGCCGTCGTGGTTGCTATGGGTGAAACTCTGGGTTTGGCAAGACCCAGGATAGCAAAAGGGGAGGAGGAAGAGCAAGACTCCACCCATCTCTGTGCTCTCCACAAAGACCCAACCATGGTTCACACCAATTTAGCCTTACCGATCATCAAACCATTAAAACCCTTCCATACTGGAAAGACTCACTGCCTTGGATAATCTCTGATAATCTCCCAGATGTCCTGGCTTGCCCCCGTCAGGGCCTCTGTGTCTCCCAGCATGGCGGGTAGCCTCAAGGTTCTAGTAAGACTGTGGCCAGCGTCTGTTCTGATTCGTCGCTGCTCCTTCAAAGCCATCTTATACTTCCACCTATTACTCCGAAGTTCACGGCTAACCCAGCTTAGCAGGCCTCATTTCCCACTGTTGGAAGCAATGTCCTGGTGTGGGAGGTCGGAGGGACCAAATGGGAACGTGGCTCCTAGTCATCGGAGGGGAGCAAGGGTCCATCCACATCAAAATGGCTTCGGCGGGATATGCAGGCTTCATCTATGATGTTCTGGCCAGCCAACAGCGGGTCATCATGGGGCATGATATCATCAATATTTACGCTTTCCCTGAAGACTAGACCACACAGAGAAAAATGTCAGGTCCTGAGCCAAGTGAGAAGCTCCTCCCAGCTCGGGCTGGGCGGTGGTGGCGCACGCCTTTAGTCCCAGCACTCGGGAGGCAGAGGCAGGCGGATCTCTCTGAGTTCGAGGCCAGCCTGGGCTACCAAGTGAGTCCCAGGAAAGGCGCAAAACAACACAGAGAAACCCTGTCTCGAAAAATCAAAAGAAAAAAAAGAAGCTCCCAGCTCTAGCAGGAAAGGCACAATCTGGGGCTGAAGGGGCTCTTGGGAAACGGACATGGGAGACACCTGCGTTTCCTAACATAAGGAATCACCAGGAAATGAAGGAAGAACTTGGAGCTCACCTTCTGGTAACGGGTCCGAGAGAGGTAGCGAAGGTGTTCCCATCCCCCCACCCCCCCATCCCCCCCACCCCCGTCCAGCCTTATCACTTACTTTCCATATCGTCCACGTTCAAATGCTGCAGGTCATCAGGTAACCCTGACTCTGGCAAGAGCTGCGGTACAGGCCTGGGGTCTGGCTCCAGCATTGTTTGTGGGGCCACACGGAGTGTGGGGTTTAGTTCCAGCTCCGTCCCCAGATCCAGCCCTGTGTTCAGCAGTGTCTGTAACTCCAGGTCCTGTTCTAACTCCATCGGGGACATGAGCTCCGCACTTAGCTCTAATGAATCCAGCTCGGGCTCCTGTTTAAGCTCCAGAGGCTGCTGCAGCTCGTCCACATGTCTAGGTGTACAAGGACAGACAGTGGGACAAGCCTCAGTGAGTGAAACACATGGGGAATGGCAGAGGGAGCTGGGCTGTGTCTCTAGTCTGAGGTGGCAGGGAGCTAGGGAGCTAGGTGGGCACCTTTAGTCCCAGCACTCGGGAGTTTGAGACTAGTCTACACAGTGAGACCCCTGCCTGGGGGCTGGGGGGTAAGGTCTAGAGACCTTGGGCTTTATAATCGAGATTTTAGGATTTTTGCTATTGTTCTTTTCTTGAGACAGGGTCTCATGTAGCCCAGGCTGGCACTCAGATCTCTACATAGGCAAGGCTAGAATGGAACTTCTTCTGCTTCTTCTTCCCTCCACTTCCCCAGTGCAGGAATCAAAGGCATGTACCGCCACATCTGGCCTTGAAATCAGGTCTGTTAGAGTTTGAATCCTCTCATTTACGAGTTGGGCGAAGCTCAGATAATCATTTACAATTTTTTAAAATTTATTTTTATTTTCTGTGTACAAGCATTTTGCCTGTGTGCACCACATGCCTGCCTGGTATGTGACGGAGGCCAGAAGAGAACATCAGATCCCCTGGAACTGGGATCATGAATGGTTTATAAGCCACCATGTGGGTGCTGGGGACTGAACCCAGGTCTGAGCAGCCAACTGTTTTTAACTGCTGATCCATCTCTCTAGCCCCTCAGACTATCACTTAAATGGGAACAACGAGGCTTAAAAATTCTTGAGAGGTTGCTGGGCGGTGGTGGCGCATGCCTTTAGTCCCAGCACTCAGGAGGCAGAGCCAGGCAGATCTCTGTGAGTTCAAGGCCAGCCTGGTCTACCAAGTGAGTTCCAGGAAAGCTACACAGAGAAACCCTGTCTCGAAAAACCAAAACCAAAAAAAAAAAAAAAAAAAAAAAAAAAAAAAAAAAAAAAAAATTCTTGAGAGGCAACAGGATGGTTAAAAGCAGAATTCTGGATATCATTCAAAACAATTACAAATTTAATGCAATCTCAACCCAATGGTGCTCTTCCCAGAAATAGAAGGAACAAACTTTATGTGCGCTCTCAAAAGACCCCGATTATAGAATAACAAGGCTGGAGGCTGGGTGTGGTGATCCATGCCTGTAATTCCAGCCCTGGGAGGGAAAGGCAGGAGAGTCAGAGGTTCAAAGCCAGCTACAGCCACATAGTGTATCTGAGGTGCATGAGGCCCTGACTCAACAACGGCTAGCGTAATAAAATAATACTAAGATACAGTACCAACATAAAGCCAGACATCGGAGCCAATGAAACAGAATACAGACCCAGAATTAAACTCATGAATCTACAGCCAACTAGTGTTTGACAAACACAAGAAAAACATATAGTGAGAGAAAGCACAGCCTCTTCGGTAAACTGGACGTCCACTTGCAGAAGACTGAATCTAGATTTGTATCTTTCACCAATACAAACACCACGGAGCCAGCCAAATGCCTCCGCGGGTAACGGTATCTGTTATCAAACCTAAGAACTTGAGTCCCATCCCATGACCCACGTGGTAGAAAGAGGGAGCCAACTCTTGCACACCGTCCACTGACCTCTGTACACGTGTTTGTGGCCTGCAGGCACATGTGAACACATACACACACATATAAAAATAAATACAATCTAAAAATCAACACGGGGGGGGGGGCTTGAGAAAGGGCTCAGCAGTTAAGAGCGCACACCACCAAGTGACAGAGCACAAAGTGACAGAGTGCAGAAGACCCAGGTTCAGCTCCCAGCACACATGCACGGTGCTCACAACTGCCTGTGGCTCTCGCTCCAGAACCTCAGTCCTCTCAGAGTGGAGGACTCTGGCCTCCACAGGCACCTACACTCATGTGTATGTGCCCACATGCACACATATACATCATTAGAAAGAATAAGTCTTAAGCAGGGCATGGCGGTGCACACTTTTCATTTCAGCACATAGGAAGCAGGAGCAGGCAGATCTTTGTGCATTTCAGACCAGACTGGTCTACACAGTGAGTTCCAGGCAAGCCAAGTCTGTGTGGTGAAACCCCTGTCTCAAAATAAATCAACACAAAGAGATCATCCAGACCTAAACATAAAGCTTGAAATTATAACGTTATATAAAAGAAAAAGCCTCGGGACTGGAGAGCTGGCTTAGTGGTTAAGAGAGAGTACTGCTCTTGCAGAGGAGCTGAGTTCAGTTCTCAGCACTTGAACTGGACAACTCACAACTGCCTCTAACTCCAGCTCCTGGGGATAAGAAAGCCTCTTTTGTACATACACAGCCACCCTGCCCCCCAGACACATATGTATAATTTAAAAAAAGAATCTTAGAAGGAAAAGAAAAGCCTCAGAACACTGGTATAAACAATTAACACAGCCCCGAAAGCACATAAAATAAAAGCAAAAACAGACTAAATGCAATTAAATCAAAGTAAATATTCACAGCAAAAGCAACAGTCAGCAGAGTTAACAGCTTATGGAGTGGGAAATAATACTTATTAACTATTCACTCAAGAAGGGATTAATATGCAGGAGCCGTAAGGAATTAAAAATCTCAACAGTAAAGAAAGCAAGTAAGGGGCTGGAAAGACGGCTCAGTGGTTAAGAGCACCAGCAACTGCATGGAGGCTAACATCTGTAACTTCAGTCCCAGGGCATCTGATGCGCCCCCTCTTCAGGCCCCTGAGGGCACTGAATACATACAGTGCACAGGCATGTAGGCACAACATGTGTAAGTAAAAATGAATGTATCTTTAAAGAGCAAATAATCTCACTTACAAAGGGGCCGAAGGTCTTTTTTTTTTCTCTTTAAGACAGGGTCTCATTATGTAACCTAGACTGGCCTCAAATGCTCAGTCCTCCTGCCTCATTCTCCTATGTGCTGGGATTAGAGGCACATATCACCACACCTGGCGTGGGCTGAAGATTGCAGAGACACTTCTCAAAAGAAGATATACAAATAACAAAGTATATGGGGAAAACAGAGTGTTTAGGCACCAGGAAAATACAAATCAAATCCACGGTGGGATATCATCTCACGGTTAGAATAGCTAATTGAAAGAATCCAAAATGCCAGGCTTCCACCTATAAAAATCCCAGCACTCAGGAGGCCAGGGCGGGAAGAGTGTCACCTGTTCAAGGCCAGTTATGGACTTCATAATGAGCTTCCTGCTGCGGGCCGCAGGAATATCATAAGAACTCAGCTGGTTATGGCGAAGTCACTACCTGGAGGGATCAGGGAATTCCTCCAGAGGAAGCCAAATCCCAAGGAGTTTTTGGTGTTACTTGACTTGTTATATATCAGCTGTATTCTGTTATGAAAATCATGTGTGCCTTCATAGTTTTCCCAATTGACTTTTCCCTAAGAAGGGCTAACAGTGTGGACTGATCACTCTCTGGACATACACATTCCAGGTATTTGGAGAACAGCCTCAGGAAAGGCTTTCTCTGGAATCAGATATCTCCCTTGGCCACTTTCAAGAACTAGCAGTAATAACAGCCCACATACAAGTCTCCTGATTTAAGGTAAATTCCACAAGGAGACACCACCTAGGTCAGGTGGACGTAAGTAATAGCTTTACACAATTCAGCTCGGACCCTCCTTTCTTATAGCCTTACTAACTTTATAAACCTCTAACTCCTTACCTAACCACTTCTAGGAATATTTAGGTAACCTTCTGCGCTGACAGCTCAGCCTGAACCCCAGTTCAAGCCTCCCTGTAATTATCATCATTGGCAGCATCCGGCCAGGTCCATCCCCAGATGGAGGAAAGTACTTTATCAGAGATACCTCTGTACTCTCTAAGAACAGACTTAAGCATCCAGGCTACCTGTTTGAGAAGGCCTGGTGGATGTGCTAATTAAGCTTAACTTCCTCCTTTCCCAAATCTTACCTCCAGTTCCAGATCTCCCTTTAGCTATCACCAGAGGCATCTAGCTGTACACAGGTTGCCTAGCGACTGAGCATACTTTCTCCCACCCTGCAGAAAAAATGGCAGATAGCTTGGACAGATAGGAGCCACAAGAAAAAAGAAGGCAGTTTTATTTTCTCCCATTGACCTAGCAACTTATAGATTCTTAACATTTTCTACCAATCACGTTTAAGATTATAGTTGAGCACATAAGAGCCCTCTTCTTAGATATTACCTGAATTTAGCCTTTAGTTAATTCATTTCTCCATTGGTCACTTCTCTTTGGGGTTGCAAGTGATAATTAACTGTTATTGCCTCTCAATGTGATTCTTATCACCCCTCCATTTGACCCTGGAAGCCTGGCTTTGCACTGCTAAGGGAATACTGCTTGTAAGTGTATATATCCCCAGACTCCCAGGGCACGAGAGGACAGAGAAGAAAAAAGAGAATAAAAGAATTAGATGGGTAAGAACTTAAGAGGAACAAACTGAGATGGGGAAGAACTAGATTGAAGGGCTACAAGAGAGGACTAGAGGACGAGATGGGAGATGAGGAAGAGCCAGATAAGAGAGAAGGAGATGGGAGAGGAGCTGATAGGGGAAAGAACTAGATAGATGAGAACCTAGAAGGCACAGAACTAGATGAAGGAATTAAGATAGAACCTAGAGGGGACAGTAGATTAATATAGAAAAATCAGGCAAGAAAGGAGCTAGACATGAGAGCAGAATAAAAGCTGTGCAGAGAGAGAACTATCACAAAATAATAAAATGTATGAACTAAGGAGTTTCCTGTACATAGATTCATTTCTTTTCATCAAAGATTAATTATCAGCTGGTTGTAGATGCTCCCCGGACCCTGGGAGGGGACTATTGAGGGGCTGGACCCCCTTAGTCCCCGATACTTCCAACAAGCCTGGGCAACAGAGTGTGATCCTGTTTCAGAAACCAAACAAACAAACAAAAGACACAAAGTAGAAGTGGGATGTAATCCCAGCACTTGGGAGGCAGAGGCAGGAAGACCAGGAGTTCAAGAGCAGCCTGAACTACTTGAGACCTTGCCTCAAACAAAGGGGCAGGGCTGGAAAGACAGCTCAGGGTTAAGATCAGCATGGCTGCTCTAGCAGAGGTCCCAGGTTCGATTCCCAGCACCACCTGGCAGATCCCAATCACTGTAATCCCAGTGCCCAGGTATCCAACAGACACTCTCTTCTGGCCTCCACAGGCGCCAGGCACGAAAGTGGTACACAGACATACATGCAGGCAGAACACCTGTACACATCAAATAAAAATTTAAAAATTAGAGCTGGAGAGATGGCTCAGAGGTTAAGAGCACTGGCTGCTCTTCCAGAGGTCCTGAGTTCAATCCCAGAACCCACATGGTGGCTCACAACCATCTGTAATGAGATCTGGTGTCCTCTTCTGGCGTGCAGATATACATACAAACAGAACACTGTATACATAATAAATAAATAAATCTTTAAAAAAAATTTAAAAATTAAAAAAAATGCTAATGATCACGAGTTGGTTAATATAATGTAGGCATGTATCAAATGATCGCACTGTACCCCATAAATACATACAAATATTATATATAAATTGAAAGGGAAAAAAAAGCCAGGCATAGTAGCTCACACCTTTAATTCCAGCACCTGAGAGGCAGAGGCGGGAGGATCTCTGTGAGTTCCAGGCCAGCCGGATTCTGTCTCACACAGAACAACAGCAAACAACAAAAAAGCCAGTAAACTCATTGGTCAATCAGCAAATGAATGAATGATTGGACAGACCTGGATCATTCAGTAGCCATGTACCTTCAGTGTGCTGCCTCATCGCACCGAAGCACCGTTTCTTTCTTTTCTTTTTTTTTTTTTTTTTTTTAGTTTTTTCGAGACAGGGTTTCCCTGTGTAGTTTTGGAGCCTGTCCTGGATCTCACTCTGTAGCCCAGGCTGGCCTCGAACTCGCAGAGATCCGCCTGGCTCTGCCCACAGAGTGCTGGGATTAACGGCGTGCACCACCACCGCCCGGCTGGAAGCACAGTTTCTTTAGCTGATACCAGTTGTAGCTCACAGGCCAAATGCGAAGACTCAACAAAATAAGAAAACACACAAATCGTTTTGCTAGCGCCCAGCAGTAACATGCTTGTAATATGATCGCCACGGTTAATATCGACTCCAGCGGGTCCTCATAAGGGGTAAACAACAAAAAAAGTTCTTAGAAAACCTGGTACTGTGCTTGGCATTCGGAAGGGTCCCACTCATGAGTGGTTATGATCATGGCTCTCAGGGAACTCATATGGAGACAGCGGAAAAGAGGGCATCGGGAGGGAGGAGAGAAGTAGCTGAGCGTGGAGGGACTGGAATGAGCCGGCTGAGGCGCTGTTGAGTGAAGGGTTTGTAACTCACCTGTTAGAGATCACAATGAACCTTTGTTTCAAGTATTTCCTCTGTTCTTCAAAATTAACTGTGGGGACAGAGAGCAGGTGGGGAGATCAACACTGAACACACGGGTCAAAGTTCCCCCGTCCCGGACAAGTGTACCTCCCTACTGACAAGCATGCACTGTGGACAAACGTGTCCCGTGTGGGAGAGGAGGGAGCCGGACTGAACTGCATCCGAGAATCCTTTCATTCTAGGAAGGATGCCTGTCAATGATCCCAACCTTTTTCCTGGTAGTAGCGCCCAAAAGCTTCATCCCGAGGGATTCTGGGATAGAGGAATCGTAGCGGATTCTCAGGGATGTTCTCTTCGGCGAGAACCTGGTAGTGGTGGATGATTTCTGTCAGTGGGAGTCTCTGTAGCACCTCCTTGGTGTAGGGCTGCACGGAGTAGATGAGCACTTTATCTGAAGAAGAGATGTGTAGCTTGAGAGGCGAGACTAGGCCCAGAGTTCCCCGCCCTGGCTGCCCAACCCCAAAGCTACCACCACAGGGTCCAGGCAGAGCCCCAGAATCCGAGGGCAGGCAGAGGGTCAGAAGGGGTGGGGGGTGGGGTGGGAGAGGGGCTGACCATCATCTTGGTGTTCCACCCAAGAGCAAGTGATGCCCCCTTCCGAAGTTTCGCTGAAGCGCAGGAGAAAGGTGCCGGAGACGGTCTTCTTCAGCAGCCGGCGTTCCTGGCTGCGGCTCACGAAGCCCATGATGTGCCTGGAGCAGACGAGGCCACTGTAAGACCCCAAGGTCCCTGTCCCGCTTGTGTGGACGTCGGAACTGGGACAGGGCCCGGCTTCTGTCACTCACAAACTTTTTCATCTTGATCAAATCACGTGACTTTAGAGACAATGCTCCCACCCCCAAGGTTTGAAGGGGTGTGAGGATTCAGAGAGGACCCACTGACGAACAGCACAAGGTGACGGCTGGCCAGAGGGCTCAGCAGCTGAAGGTACCTGCCACCAAGCCTGGCCACCCGAGTCCGACCGCTAGTTCATGGTGGAAGGAGAGAACCCACCCCCGCAAGCTGTCCACACACACACACACACACACACACACACACACACACACACACGTGCACGCGCACACGCACACACACACAGAACCCACCCCCGCAAGCTGTCCTCTGACCACACACACACACACACACACACACACGCACGCATTCATGCACGCACATTCACACACGCACACGCACGTGCACACAAACACACGCACTCGCACACGCATGCACGCACATTCACACACACACACACACGCGCACACACATGCATGCACGCACATTCACATATGCACACGCACGTACACACAAAATACATAAAAATATAACAGAGCTGGGCATGGTGTCGAATGTCTTTAACCCAGCTCTGAAGAGGCAGAGACAGGTGGATCTGTGAGTTCAAGGACATCGTAGTCTACATAGCAAGTTCTAGTACAGCCAGCCACAGCTACATTATAGAGAAACCCTCTCTGTCTGTCTGTCTGTCTGTGTAAAAAGTAAGGAAGGCCAGGTGATGATGGGCAGTTGCCCAGGCCTGGGTCTATTCTCAGCTCTGTCTACTGAGCAAGTTCCCAATTTCTCCGAGCGAGACTGGGTGTCCTCATGAGACAGAAGGTGGAACTCTTCACCACCCAGTGTGGTTTTAAGGACTAGATGAACAAATTCATAACAGCACCCAGCGGGCTCCACAACACAGGACACTGGACAAATGCGGGCCACGATTACTAACGGGACCTCCCACCAGTTTTCAGTCTCTCCCGTGGGCCACGGGGGGGGGGGGCACACGAAGTCCACTTCTGAGCCCCGTGGGAGACAACACTGGACAGGAAGGCTGAGAAAGGCCTTACCCATCATTCCAGAGATCCTTCAGGTGGTCATGGACCAGCTCCAGAATCTTGTCCAGCCATGTCCAGAAAGGGATCTTGCCAGGGGGGCTCTCTCGCTGAAGGAGGCAGGGAGAGGCAGGAAGAAATGGGGGGCCGCCTTTAATGCAGGGAAGGGTGGTGGCAGGGCCAGTATTTGGAATGGAGGGGCCCAGGCTGTCGGGAGTTACCTTATAGAAGTCTACCCAGGACAACGACGCTTCCTCCATCTTGCAGTTCTTTCCTGTGGGCCAGAGTCACAGAGTCACAGAGTCACAGAGGGCACGGGCCAGGCAGAGGGTCTGGGGTAGGCCACGGGGTAGAGGTAAGCTAGGCTGGGGCAAGGCGGGGAGAAAGGAAGACTGTACCGAATAGCTTGTTCCTCAGCATGCCCAGCTGCTCAGAATTGAGGCCTCGGCCGATGTAGGAGGAGAACTGCCAACTGAGGACGGGCCCCAGCAAGCTCCATGGGGCTTTGGGGGGCTGGCAGAAGAACTGGGGGTTCTGTGGGGGGAGGCGGAAGTGAGACGGCTCAGAAGCAGCCCCTCCCCACCACGCCCCCGCCCCTCTCTGCTCCCCACCCGTTCCCCTCATTCTCCTACCTGGGGGGTTGAGCTGAGCATGTTGAACCAGAGAACCGAGGCCCAGGCAATGGAGAGCTGGTTCATGTTAGAAATGATCACCACAGGGAGCGTGTCCGTCTGGGGGGGGGGGAGAAAAAAACAGGAGTCACGGTGGTGGCCGACATCTGCCTCGGCGCCTGGGTGACGTCCCGCTCCGGGACACTTCCGTCCGTCCGTCCATCTGTCTGTCCGTCCGTGCCCGCCCATGCCGCCCTCTAAACCTGCTGCTTCTCCCCCTGCCGTCTCCCGCTCACCTTCAGCTCCATCTTCAGACCCTGGTACACGTACTGCACCGTGAAGTTGATGGTGTGCAGCTCCTCCGTCACGGCCAGCGGCCCCTGGAGAGTCACCGTGATCAGAGAGGTCCCTCTGGCGAGTCCCTGGCCTCAGCTCCCTGTCCCGGTGGGTCTCCTCACCAGACGTACCTTACTGCTACCCTTCCCTGCACCCACAGAGCGTTGCTCCACCAGCGTCTGTGAATTGGGGAGAAATGCAGTGCCAGGGAGGGGACCCAGAGGCTAAGATCTGGAGACGCGCCAACCCCTGTTCCTTTGGGTTAGCTGCCGGTTCTGTCAACCCTCCTTACCAAGAAGCCAAAGTCCCAAATCAAGCCTTGTCTCTGGCCCTCCTCAGGCGTCAAGGATTTATGGTTTGAGGTCAGAATGTTGAACTTCCTGAAGCTGTTCCAGGGAAAAGATAAATGGAGGCAAAGAGCAAGGTTCCCCTCTCTCTCTCTCTCTCTCTCTCTCTCTCTCTCTCTCTCTCTCTCTCTCTCCCAGGTTTCACTATGTAGCCCAGGCTAGCCTTGTATGTTCAGCGGTCCTCTTGCCCCAGGCTCCTAAGTACTGAAATTTCAGGTGTGTTCCACCACGCCATGCTCAGAGTTAAAGGATCAGCAGGAAAGGGAGAGTGAGGTGGCTCAGCATGTAGAGAGGCTTGCTGCCAAGCCCGATGACCTGAGTTTGATCCCCAGGACCCGCACGGTGGAAAGAGAGAACAGACTCTCACTAGTTGTCCTCTGACCTACACATATTCCATATTTCTCTCTCTTGATCCTGTGCGCGCGCGCACACACACACACACACACATACACACTCACTCTCCGTGAGTAAAATACAAAATAATTAAAATAAAAAAATATAACTGAGCAGGAAAACAGAAACCCCCCTTCTGCTGGTTTCCAAGTCCCGAATCCCCTCCTTCTCTGTTGGACGCCCACCAGGGTTGCCAAGTGTGGCTGTTCAGGTCATGTGTGCAGTGTACATGTCCGCGTCAGGCACCTACCCTGGTAACTCTGAATTCCTGAAAAGAAAGAAGAAGAAGAAGAAGAAGAAGAAGAAGAAGAAGAAGAAGAAGAAGAAGAAGAAGAAGAAGAAGAAGAAGAAGAAGAAGAAAAATCAGTGGTTCTGTGGGGGAGGTGGGGGAGAGGGAGATGGCTCAGAAGCGGCCCTTCCACCAGGCCTGCACTCGGGAATCTGGTTAGGAATTTGGTCTTGGTGCTCAGGCAGACCCTAGAGCTCACTAGCCACATGGCCTGACGCATTGGTAATTCCTACCTGGTGGAGTGGTCAGTGCAGTGAAATAAGCCTGAGACGTGCATGGCACCTGGCTTGTGATCCGTGAGAGGGAGGTGGGGTGGTTTGCTGCTGTTTAGTTTGTTTGTTTGTTTGCTCTTTCTTTCTTTTTTTTGGGGGGGTGGTGGTTTAGAGACAGGGTTTCTCTGTGAAACAGTCCTGACTGTCCTGGATCTCGCTCTGAAGACCAGGTTGGCCTCGAACTCACAGGGATCCTCCCGCCTCTGCCCCCAGAGTGCAGTGCTGGGATTAAAAGGGGGGCACCAGCACTTCTGTCAGGTAGAAGGGAGTGGACAGAAGGCAGCCGGAGGGTCCCACTGTGCAACCAGTGCCCCCGACAGCAGCCTGTTCCCATGAGCCATCTTAGTGACATCCTCCGGCTGCCTCGACTCACCTGTCAATGAAGACTTCTGCTTTGAGTGATTCATTGCCCTCCTGGAGCTTCACCAGCAGCCTGGGGGAACAGGACGCGGAGACAGTGGTCAATCACTGCTGCCGTGGCTGTTGTTGGTTTGTTTTTGAGACAGGGTTTCTCTGTGTAGCCAACTGTCCCGGAACTGTTGCTGTAGACCAGGCTGGCCTTGAACTCACAGACATGACACCTGGCTCACCAATTCTCGATAAGTCCAGATGTGTAGAGAAAAGGGTTGGGGGGATTAGAAGAGGGAAATGAACCGGAGGGGAAAGAAGAAATTTCCATCAGAGAAAAGATCTGCACTCAGAAAAGGCACAACGGCAGAGCAGGGAAGACGAGGCAGGAGTTAGAAAATGCAACCTTGCCGGGCGGCGGCGGCGGCACATGCCTTCAATCCCAGCACTCAGGAGGCAGAGCCAGGTGGATCTCTGTGAGTTCGAGGCCAGCCTGGGCTACAGAGCGAGATCCAGGACAGGCTCCAAAACTACACAGAGAAACCCCATCTCGAAAAAGCAGGAAAAGAAAAAAAAAAAAAAAATGCAACCTTGGTCGGACAGTGAACTTGCTCCCGGTCTTCAGGATGAGGGGTCGGTGGGGAGTTTGGGGCATGCAGGGCTGAGTCTCCACCACAAAGGACCTAAGGAAAGAGGCGTCTGTGACAACCGTGTCCCCACGTGTCTTCGTCGCTTCTCCCGCCACAGAGACCCCTCCCAGGCCACCAGACCTTTGGAGCAGGCGCTGTAGCAGCTCTGTGACCTGCGCATTCTGCAGGTCCACGCCTTGCCTAGACATGTCACCCTCGTAGTGAAGACTCTGACTCATCTCTTTCAGCTGTTGCAGCAGCTGCCGAAGGTGGAACAAGAGTCTTGCGCCATCCGTCAACCTGGGTGACAGAGTGCGGGGAGAGGGGATGTGTAAGTTTTAGGGGGCCCCTCCTGAGGTTCTGAGTGTCCTCTCTTTAATGACATGGAGAGCTGGAAACTGATTTGAGCTTAAAAGAAAGAAAGAAAGAAAGAACCTAGGGCCAGGTGGTACCTCTGCACCCTGGTGCGCCCACACTCAAGGTTGAAGTAGGAGGGTCATGAGTTCAAGGCCAGCCTGGGCTATACAATGTGATCCTGTCTCAAAAATACATACACACATACATACAAGGGGTTAATGATGTTGCTCATTTGGTAGAACAGGCACAACACCCTGGGTTTGATCCCCCGGCACTGTATACTGCACAGGGGCACACACTGGAAATTCCAATACTAAGGAGGCAGAGGCAAGATCAGAAGTTCACCTACAGCTATAAAGTGAGTTCAAGGCCTGCCTGGGATACGTGAGACTCTGTCACAAACCAACAGAATCCAGGAAGCATACAGAAGAGTATTCAACACACTTCTTTTGTTTGTTTGTTTTTATTTGAGACAGTTTCTCTGTGTAGCTTAGGATATCCTGGAGTTCGCTCTGTAGACCCGCCTGCCTCTGCCTCCCCCGTGCTGGGGTAAAAGGTGTGAGCCACCACCACCTGGGTTCAGCACAATTTTTACTCCAAACGATTAAATGCCAAAACCACTTTGATACACAAATCCGATAAAGGTCTTATTAGCACGATGACACTTTATTTTGTACAGGGTGTGCACGTGTGCATGCATACGTGCACGCTGCACGCGGGAGCCAGAACTGAGTGTCTTCATCATCTATTGCTCGTCATCTCTTTGTGACAGTGTCTCTCACGGATCCTGGACCTCACCACTCTGCCTCGGGGGGCTGGCCAGCAAACTCTGG
The DNA here is from genome assembly GCF_004664715.2 of Peromyscus leucopus. Classification (NCBI taxonomy): domain Eukaryota; kingdom Metazoa; phylum Chordata; class Mammalia; order Rodentia; family Cricetidae; genus Peromyscus; species Peromyscus leucopus. The sequence goes on from NC_051078.1 coordinate 2,116,994, forward strand.
GTATCTGCCTACTTCTGCCTACCTGGTGCTGGGGTTCGAGGTATCTGGGATTGCGGCACTCAGGGGATGTGGGTGCTGGGGATTGGCACTCAGGCCCTACGCCCGAATAGCAAGCATGTTCCTGATGGAGCCATTTCCTCAGACCCTGTTTTGTTTTTTGTTTTTTTTTGTGCGTGTGTGTGTGTGTGTGTGTGTGTGTGTGTGTGTGTTCAAGACAGCATCTAACTACACACTCCAGGCCAGCGTGCCCTTTTGGTTCTTGTGTGATGCCTCCATGGCACTTGGACTGCTGGACTCCAGCACCACACTCAGCTCAGAACCATCTTTTTTCTGTTCTGTTTTGTTTTTGTTTTTCCAGACAGGATCTCTCTGTGTAGCCCTGGCTGGCCTGGAATTCCCTCTGTAGACCAGGCTGGCCTCGAACTCACAGAGATCCGCCTGCCTCTGCCTCCCGAGTGCTGGAATTAAAGGAGGGTGCCACCACTGCCCAGCTCAGAACCATCTTTAGTAAAACCCCAAGAAAAATGTGCCTATAGCCTGAGAGATGGCACAGTGGATAAAAAAGTACTCACGAAGCAGGCCCTGGAGCCCATCGGGAGGAGGCAGCAGAAAACAGGCTCAACAGAGTTGTCCTCTGACCTCCACACATGCGTGCCCTTCCCATCACACACACACACACACACACAGAAAACAGGGTATGGGGAGATGGCTCCGTGGTTGAGAGCACTGGCTGCTCTTCCAGAGGACCCAGGTTGAGTTCCCAGCACCTACATGGCAGCTCACACCTGTCTGTGACTCCAGTTCCAAGGGACCTGACGCCTTCATGCACACATTCATGCAAGCAAAACACCAATGCACATAAAAATAAATAAATCATTAAAATTATTTTCTTTCTTTCTTTTTTCTTTTTTCCAAGACAGAGTCTCTCTGTATAGCCCTGTCTGTCCTGGAATTCACTCTGTTGACCAGGCTGGCCTCCAACTCATAGAAACCCACCCGTTTCTGCTTCCTGAGTGCTGGGATTAAAGGTGTGAAGGTGTGCATCCTCCCGCCGCCCCCCCCACTTCCCAGCTCCATTTTCTCCTTTCTATTTTATTTAATTTTTATTTTTATTTTTATTTTTATTTATTTATTTTTTTTTTGAGACAGGGTTTCTCTGTGTAGCCCTGGCTATTATCCTGGAACTCAATCTGTACCAATCTGCAGATCAAGGCGGCCTCGAACTCACAGAGATCTGCCTGCCTCTGCCTCCTGAATGTCCATTTATTTTGTTTTATTATTATTATTTTGGTTTTTGGAGACAGGGTTTCTTTTTTCTTTTTTAAAAAGATTCATTTATTTATTATGTATACAGTGATCTGCCTGCATGTACACCTGCCTACCAGAAGAGGGCACCAAATCTCATTACAGATGGTTGTGAGCCACCCTGTGGGTGCTGGGAATTGAACTCAGGACCTCTGGAAGAGCAGTCAGTGCTCTTAACCTCTGAGCCATCTCTCCAGCCCAGGTTTCTCTTTTCTTAAAGATTTATTTTATTAAATAAGCATGGTAGCCCGTGCCTTTAATCCCAACACCGGGGAAGCAGAGGCTGGAGGACTGGTCAGTTCAAAGCCAGCCTGCTCAACCCAGTGAGTTCCAGGCTACCGAGACCTACACAGTGAGACCCTTGTCTCAAAGGCAAACAAAACCAAGGGTAGAGATGGTGTTCAGTGGGGGAATCGTGACTGTGCACTAATCCGTGACTTTCCCTTACTTCTTTACCCAAGACTGGACTCGGGTCTCCCTGAGTTGTGAGGACTAGAAGCAGGGTATGAGACGGTCGGTCTAACAGGAGATGCCACTTCCTGCTGTCTTCCCTTCCCCTCCCCTGCGCTCCGCCCCAGCCCTTTGCTGGCTGCCCCTAGACAGAGCGAGCATCTTTCCCTCTTACCACCGCTCCAGCTGTTCCAGCTGCAGCTCCGGGGGTGGCGCTCCGATGCAGGACCTCTGCTGCTGCACCCGCCACTCGTCCAGTTTCGGCAGCAACAGGTCGACCAGGGTGGTTAATCGGCCCACGAGGGCTTTGGAGGTATCCAGCACCTCCTAGCCGAGAGAGACGGCGAGGGGCTAAGTACCTCTCACCGCCTCCGTCCACCGGCGAAGTGGCCGGAGCCCCCCAGACGCCTTCCCCCAGGCCCCTGCCGCCCCGCCCCGCACCCTCCTCTTCACCTTTCTCATCCTGTCCAGTTGGTTAGCCGTCGTCTGTACAAGCTGCTGCTGTTGGTTCTGATGGGGATCCAAAGACGACGTCTTCTCTGAAAAGGCAAAACCAGGGGTCAGCGCACGGACTCCTTCTGCTCTTTCCCGGTCTCGGTCAGGAACAGGGAGTGACGGGTGGAGGGAGAGGCATGGAGAACCAGGCACAGTACAGGCACCCAGGGTCCCACGGGCACATCCTAAATGGACCCGAAGCCCGCTCAGCCTGCCGAGGCAGGTTGCTGCATTAGCCACCCCGAGCTGTTCCTCCGCTGCGTCTCTGGTGCGCCCTCTACGGCACACCCTCGCCACTGCTGTGTACACTGACAGGACGATGGACGCTGACGGGTACCGCTGAAGGTGACTACTGCTCGCTGGGGCGTTCCGCTCCTGCCATCGTCTACACTAGGTCCCCAAGATGGCCTCTGTCTTTCCCCCCGCTTTGAGCGGACCTACTTTGAGTGAAAATCATGTATCTGAAGCTGAAGACGTCGTGCAGGTCTTTCAGTTGCGTGATGGATCTCACAAATATCTGCAGAGGAGATGGGACCCCAATAAGGCTGCTTCCTAGGGGGCAGAAAAGCTGAATCCTCTCCATCCCGCGACACCTGCCATATCCACCAACCTCAACCAGAGCCCTTAAATCCAGGATTCGGGATTCAATCTCAAACTGCTGGCCTTCCACTGCTGCTTCAGGAGCTGGCCTGGCTTGTACCTGAAACAAGAGGTTCTGAACACGTTTGAACTCTTGACTTTTCTTTTCTTTTCCCAAGACAGCATCTCTGTGTAGCCCTGGCTGTCCTGGAACTCCCTCTATAGACCAGGCTGGTCTCAAACTCAGAGATCCTCCTGCCTCTGCCTCCCAAGTGCTGGGATTAAAGGCGTGCACCCCCTACCTCTCAGGATGAACTCTGACTTTTCATCTCTAAAATCGTGACCTGAAATTATTCTGCAGGATTTGGGGAGATCCTGGTCAGAGACAAGTTCCCTGAGTCCTTGCCATGGTGTCTTTCTATCCTAGGAGCATTCAACATCACCACCACATTGTCCTCACCTCCTGAGTCCTTTGAGCCTGATTCAGAATTCTTTTCTCTTCCAGGAGAAGGTTAAAGATCATCTCCGCCAACTTGGTAGGGCCATTGGAAAAGGTCTAAGTGGGAAAGGAGAAGGACCGATCCATTAACACTACCTCAGTGACCTGTCAGTCCAGACCCTGCTCTCAGTCTCTCCAGTATTTCCCCTCCCGCAAGGTCCCTGGCCATCTCCTACATATATCTAGGCTCTGTATCTACCTCTCTCGGTCCTTTACTCTGCCCCAAATTCAGATACCCCAAGATGGATACCCCAAGTTCAGACTCTGTGCTCCTTCCTCCAGGTCAGCCCCCTCCCTTTGCATCTTTGGGAACAATTCTGTACCCAACCGTTAAGTCCAACTCTGCCAAGTACCTGGATGTCCCGGCTGAATTTCCGCAAGTTATGTTGTAGTAGGAAACAATCCGGGTCTGAGCTGTAGTGGTCCCACTGGTTCAGCTGGTCCAAGATGGTGAAGTAGAGCATGTTGGCCGTGGAATGGTCATTGCCCAGCACAACTTCCCTCCTGAGGACCGGGCATGACAAGGATTAGGAGCTCTGTCACGCCGCCGCCGCCGCCGCCGCGGCGCCGCCGCCGCTGCTGCGAGATCTCCCACCCCTCCCGGGACGTCTCTAGAAGCCTGTGGGCTCAGAAGAAAGAAACCATCCCAACTCCCCAAGCCCTCACCAATTCTGGCCTTCAATCCAGACGGCCAAGTGCTGCCGGACATCCATCGGCAGCACGCTCCGGGAGTAGAGCTGGTGCAACTGGTCCAGGAACGGGCTGTCAAGATTCTGCAGCATCTCCCACTGCGCCATCTGGACTCTGAATGGAGAGGGTGTCAGTTCTCAACTGGACATTTTACTGAACCAAATCACCCACGGTCTCGTGATGATTTATGAATTTATTTTTGGCTTATAAAAAAAAAAAAAACGAACAGGCAGGAAGTGGAGGCACACGCCTTTCATCCCAGCACTCGGGAGGCAGAGGCAGGGGGATCTCTGTGAGTTCGATGCCAGCCTGGTCTACGGAGCGAGTTCAGGATGGCCGGAGCTGTTACACAGAGAAACCCGGTCTCTGAAAACAAACCCAGGGTCTAACTCGGTAACCCAGCTGGCCTGGAAATCACAACAATGCCGTCTCAGGCTCCTAAGTGCTGGCATTTAGGCCACCACATCTGCTGTGTGATTTTTGTTATAATTTAAAAATGTTTCAATTATACAATTAAAAGATACAGAAAAGGGGCTGGAGCGTTGGCTCAGTGTTCAAGAGTATTGTTGCTCTTCTAGAGGACCAGTTTTTGATTCCTAGGACCTACACGGTGATGAACAACCATTTGCACTCCAGCCCCAGGGGATCTGATGTCCTCTCCTCACCTCGGAGGCCGTCAGGCACGGAAGTGGTATGTTTTCATTCCATGTAGGCAAAACTCGTACACATAAAATAATTTTTAAAAGATACAGGAAATAGCCAGGCAGTGGTGGCACACACTTTTAATCCCAGCACTTGAGAGGCAGAGACATGCAGATCTCTGTGAGTTTAAGGCCAGCCTTGTCTACAGAGCGAGATCCAGGACAGGCTCCAAAGCTACAGAGAAATCCTATCTCAAAACACAAAAAAACAAAAAACAAACAAGATATATAAAGTATTAGTTTACATTGCTCCTACTCTCAATCTTGGTCTCTGTCCTTTCTCTTTAAAAGTAATTCTTGGGGCTGGAGAGATGGCTCAGAGGTTAAGAGCACTGGCTGCTCTTCCAGAGGTCCTGAGTTCAATTCCCAGAAACCACATGGTGGCTCACAAGCATCTGTAATGAGGTCTGGTGCCCTCTTCTGGCATGTAGACAGAACACTGTATACATAATAGATAAATAAATCCTTTTTTAAAAATTTTTTATTATTAAGAAAAATTTTTAATTCATTTTATATACCAGTCAAAGATCCCCTCTTCCCTCCTCCCACCCCCCAGCCTCCTCCTCCCAACCCACCTCCTACTCCTACCCACAAGAAGGCAAGGCCTCCCATGGAGAGGCACATCCAGTAGAGGCAAGTCCAAGCCCTTCCCCTGCCTCAAGGCTGCACGAGGTTCTCCAACATAGGCAGTAGGCTCCACAAAGCCCGCCCATGCACCAGAGGGGATGGAGAGAAACCCAGTGCTAGGGAAGTTGCCAGGAGTCACCAAGGATGACCCCAGCCTGGGCTGCTAGCCATAGTGGAGTGGGTACTGAACTGAACTGGCTTGCACCAGAGATCAGACCGGTGAATACCCTAACTGTCATCACAGAACTTTGCTCCAATGACTGATGGAAGCAGATGCAGAGATCCACAGCCAATCACTAGACAGAGCTCCAGTGGTCCAGTCAAAGAGAGAGAAGAAGGATTCTATGAGCAAGTGCATCAGGATCATGATGGGGAAACATGCAGATAAATAAATCTTAAAAAAAATTTTTTTGGTAGCCAGGCGGTGGTGGCACACGCCTTTAATCCCAGCACTCAGGAGGCAGAGGCAGGTGGGTCTCTGTGAGGTTGAGGCCAGCCTGGGCTACAGAGTGAGTTCCAGGAAAGGCGCAAAACTACACAGAGAAACGAAAAAAAAAAAAAAACACAACATTTTTTTAAAAGTAATTCTTATTACAGTTTGCTATAGTTTTTCCAGGGAATACGATTTCATAGTTGCAGTATGTGGTATTTCTTGTTCAAATGATAACTTTCAGAATGATGCCGGGCCATGGTGATGCCAGGCAGTGGTGGTGGTGGCACAGCCCGTAATACCAGCACTGGGCAGCTGGGGGCAGGCTCAGATACACAGATCAGGCTGGACTACATGAGACCGAATGAACAGTGGAATCAATGTGTACATCGTCTATGTACACACTGTCCAACCTAACAAACAATATTTCCACTGTCTGATGCCACCTAGCCCCTCCAGTTAATTCACACTGGTCTTTGTAATTGTTTACGCTGGAAGGTAATCAAGGAAGCATCAATGATAAAGATGAATATTGGTCTTGAGTAGTGATTTTTGCTGGCCCGGGAGCTTTCTCTAGGGACAGGTAAGAAAACACTCCTCACCAACTGCCCACCAGCTAGGCAGGGACCTCCATTTAAGGTGTCTGAAGTGTCACAGTGAGTCATTCAGTCTCTAAGACTGGAGCATATTTATGACTTCTGTCAATCCCTGGCCTTCAGGTGAATTACCAGACTTGCAAAGACCCAGAAATTTCATACACATTGTGTGGCTGGAGAGATGGCTCAGAGGTTAAGAGCACTGGCTGTTCTTCCAGAGGTCCTGAGTTCAGTTCCCAGCAACCACATGGTGGCTCACAACCATCTGTAATGAGATCTGGTAACCTCTTCTGGTGTAGGCAGAACACTGTGTACATAATAAATAAATCTTAAAAAAAAAAACAAACCCAAAACCTGTTTTTACCTGACACAAAGCAGGCAGCAGGTTGGGGATTTAGCTCAGTGGTACAGTGAGGCCCTGGGTTCGATCCTCCGCTCCAAAAAAAACAAAAACAAACAAACAAAAAAGCAGGCAGCGCCATGTGTGTGTGTCCACGTTTTTCCTTCTCACTTCCATCTCTTATCTATTATGGGAATTAAGTTATTCATCTGCTCCCATCAGCAGCCCAAGGAAGCCTCTCTGATGACAAGCGGGGTATGAATATAGCAGAATATCATTAGGAATCATTTCACTGATTTTTTTTTTTTTTTTAGGCAGAGCTTGAGAACCCTCAAGAAGAGGAAGGAAGGACAGTAGGAGCCAGAGGGACCAAGGATACCAGGAGCACAGGCCCACAGAATCAACTAAGCAGGAAGTCACAGGGCTCACCGAGACCGAAGGGGCAATCATGGAGCCTGCCCGGGTCTGGGCTGGGCCTCTGCACACAGAGGTTGTGGTTGTTTGTTTAGCTTGGGGTTTTGTGGGACTCCGAACAGTGGGTTTAGGGGGGTGTCTCTAACTCTTTTGCCTGCTCTTGGGATCCTTTTCCTCCTACTGGGTCGTCTCTACTAGGTTGCCTCATCCAGCCTTGATATGAGGGTTTGTGGCTAGTCTTATTGCATCTTGTGATGCAGTGTTCGGTGTACTGGGAGGCCTGCTCTTTTCCGAATGGAAACAGAGGAGCAGGGGAGCTGGGAAAGAGGGTTTGCAAGGGGTGGGAGGGGTGGAGGGAGGGGAGGCTGCAGCTGGGGTATACTGTATGAGAGAAGAAATAATAAAAAACATTATTATTATTATTATTATTATTATTATTATTATTATTACACCGGGAGCCTAAAGAATCAGGAGAAACAAGCAACACTCCTGTTCTTCAAAGTGACATGATTCTACTACAGAGCAAACAAAAACATCTAGGGTCCATGAGCTGGCTCTCTTCCCCTGAAAGTAGAATACGGAAGGGAAGAGAATGGGCAGGAAATCCAATTTTTCTTCTCTCTCTCTCTCTCTCTCTCTCTTTAAGCAGGGTTTCTGTGTAGCCCTGGCTGTCCTCGAACTCACTTTGTAGACCAGGTTGGCCCCGAACTCACAGAGATCCTCCTGCCTCTGCCTCCCGAGTGCTGGGATTAAAGGCGTCAGCACCACCACCCAGGCCCATTTTTCATAAAACACAAACAAACAAAAATTATTTATTTGTGGTGTGTGTGTGTGTGTGTGTGTGTGTGCATATGCGCGCGCGTGTGCACACAGAGCTGGGGCAGAGTGGAGCAGGGCTGTGGACCAGAACAGGGCTTCAGATTCCCTGGAGTTTGAGTTTCAGGATGTTGTGAGTGTCCCAGTTCGGTGCTGAGAACTGAACCCCAGTCCTCTGCAAGAGCACCAAGCTCTCTTAACCACTGAGCCATCTCTCCACCCCCAGGAGCCAATTTTTCATTTTGGCCTTTTAATAATCCTTGATCAACCGCTGCTGGAGATCAAATACAGGGCTTCTCTTGTGCTCTGTGATTGCTCTAGCTGAGCCACATCTTCCCTTGGGTATCTGACTCTTTAAAACTATATACTGTATTGCTTTTTGGTTTGGTTTGCTTTTCAAGACAGGGTTTATCTGTGTAACAGCCCTGACTATCCTGGAACTCTGTAGCCCAGGCTGGCCTCAAACTCACAGAGATCCGCCTGCCTCTGCCTCCCCAGTGCTGGGATTAAGGGTGTGCACCACCACTGCCTGGCCTGTATGGTTTTAAAGAAACAAAAACTTCATTTTAAGGACAAGATCCCAGTTTTTCAGAAATTAAAGGGCAAGTATCAAAGTAAGGGAACAAGCAAACTCTGAGATTTAAATAAGAAACTAAAACATAAGAAAAAAGAAGTTGCTGGCTGTGGTGGCACACCCCTTGAATCCCCCTGGAATCCCAGCACTCTCCGGAGGCTGAGGCCCAGGCTCAGCTACAGAGCAAGTTCCAGGACAGGCAGGGCTACACAGAGAAACCCTGCCTCAAAACACACAAAAGTGTCTTCTAAGTGGACTGTACTGTGGTTATAGGAGCTGCAATGAAGTACTTCCTCTAGCTTCACTCTCGGAAACGCCAATTTTGCAGTAAATAAGGTTTTCTGAAATAAATTAGACTTTGTGTGTAACCTTAAGCAGTTTCACCTTCTAGAACTTCATAGTTTACATATATAAATATATATGTATATTATTTGTATATATATATGCATGTAAGAATTACGGATGCCTGTTTTTATTTATTTATTTTGTTAAGGATCAAAAATTATGTAAAGGGGCTGGAAAAATGATGGCTCAGCGGTTGAGATCCTTGGCTGCTCTTCCAGACGACCCTGGGTTCGAATCCCAGCACCCACATGGCGGCTCACGACCACCACTCCAGCCCCAGATCTGACGACCTCTTCTGACCAACACAAGCATTGCAAGCATGTGGTACACAGACAAAAATACGCTTGCTTACAGGTTAAAATGATAAACAAACGGATAGACAGATACGCAGAGCAGAGGTTAAAGCTTTGCCTTAGGACCAGGAACAAATGCTACATGCCGGGCTTCAGGGGGCTGCGGCGGAGTTCTGCAAGGAAGTCGGCCGGGTTGAGAAGCAGAGCTAAGCGGGGGCGTTAACATCCTGCACACCCCAGAGCATCGGCTTCAGCCAGCGAGCAGCAGCCTTATCCGCAGGGGCAGCGCTGAGGGGCAGGAGCCCTTCCTTCCCGGGACCGGACTCGCTCCTCCCTGCTCTGCACACCCTCTCGGGGCCTGTACCTTCCGAGCGTCCAGGGCCGCTCCTCCCAGTGGCTCCCGCGGAAACTTGCAATCCTCCAAGCGGCTCCAGAGCCCACCCCGCCCCCGACTTCGGCGGACCCAGCCCGGGAGCGGCGGGACGGATCACCGAGCTGCGCCGTAGACCCGCGGTTCCGGGGTCCCGGGGGCGGCAGGAGGCTCGGCCACGCCCTCCTCCCCGCGTGGCACTCCCATTGGCGGAGCCGTAGCCCCGCCCTCCGCTGGGCGGGACGAGCGGCTGGAAACCTCACGGCCGACTGCAGCGACTGCCGGGAGGGGCGGAGCCCAGTTAATGTCATGCCCAAGATGTCAAGCAGCTGACTTTCCCGAACCTGCACGCTGAGGGAAAGGAAACGAAACTAGAGGCACCAAGGACTCCAGAGAAGGGGGTGGGACTTGCCTTTCAACACTTTAGGATAGGGAGGGAAGAGCCGAGGTAAGTACTTTTTTGAGGATATAACGATAAATACTGTCGGGTCATGCTTTTAATTTCTATAACCACTTGTTCAAGTGAAAACTCACTATCCCCTCATTAGAAATGTAAAAACCGAGTTTCAAGGAAGAAATAACTGGCAAGTGATGACAAGACCCCCAAATCCACCCACCCACCCATCCATCTGCACTTCTCTTGCCAAAATTTTCCATTTATTTGTTGCTGTTACTACCTCTTGTATGCCCAGGCACCGTAGTTTTTGACTAAGGTTTTCCCACTGTAGGAAGATGTACTTTGAACTTCTGACACCAAAGTGGCCGTGATTGTTTCTTCCAAGTCCCTGCCATCTGAGGTCCCATCCTTCCTGGTCTCTGGCTTAGGGGATGTTCACGGTTCCTCATCATAATAATATCGGATCAGCCGCTGAACCCCAGCCTTCATTGCTGGCTTCAGAGCGGCACTGATCACCACACCAGCTGGCCCCCCGGACAGACCCACCATGGCCATCAAAAGGTCATAGCCCAGATCTATGGCCCCATCTTGGCCCCGCTCTTTGGCCTTGTCAGAGCAACTCTGAGTGGCGTAATAGAAAGCTGTGCCTAGGTTGTAGTAGGTCCCGACTCCTGGCAGCAGCTGGACCAAATCGTGTACACTCTGCTCCTGTTCATTGTCACAGTCCACATCAGAAAACGAGCGTTGGACCCTCTTTGGACCCGGCTGCTCCCAGGCTAAGAGCTGCAGAGCAGAGGACAGGGCGTCCACAGACACTTGCCAGTCCGAGTGTCCACTTTTGTGGAGCTCTTGAAGATGGTGGATGAGGGCCCGGGTAGCCTCTACTCCTCCCAATCGGTAAAGCTGAAGCTGCAGAGCCCAGGCATCAGCCTGGCAGCCAGCTTCCTCCAGAGCATTCCTCAGAGCCAGGCCTACCAGGAACTTGGGGAGAGGGGGCATGTGAGTGAAGCCAGGCAGGTGCTTTGGGAGCAGGATCTGGCAGGACAGGGGGTCTGAGGAGGGCAACTGGTATCCCAACGCTGAGGGAGGGGGCATCGTAGAGGGACTTGTTGGTTCGCTGTATGAAACGGCATCCACAGGACACAGCAGGAGACAGCAAACCAGATGGATTGGCATCACGGTGAGTCTGAGGCGATGCATGTCTGGAGCAGAGTACCCTGGAAAAGGGAGAACCCCAGAACATGCAAACCATTTCCCTGAAGGTTATAGTCTTAAAGGAGCCCAAGATTCAAGGGACCCCCTTTTCCACCACCTGCCTCCAGCCTTTTGTTCTTTTTAGTAAAGGGGTAGGATATGGGGAATGCAATGCAATTTCTCCTTGGTCTCTGTCATTTCTAGGTCACAGGAACCTCACTGTTTTGTGCCCACCCACTTACGGGAGACCCAGATTACCGTACAGTCCAGTCATGGAGAAGTAAGACCACTTGGGTAGGTTTGGTAGCTCCTCCTGCTCTACCCAGTTCTCTGTGCCGTGGAGAGAGGAGGTATTTGGAGCCGCTGGCGTGGAAGAGCCAGGACTGACGGCTAGAACATGTCCATCAGTCCCTAAGGTGCAGACGAGGCTCCCAGTGTTGACATTGGCCAGGGCCTTTGCAAATAAACAGGGACAGAAAGTTTCAACAGCAACACCAGCTGTTTTAATGAGGACATCGATCTTATCCTCCAGGAAGGTCACCTGGACTTAATGCAGGACAAGGCAGAGTAGATGCAGGTGGGCTTGGAGACAGAGGCCATGATGAGGATGGCCATGTACAGACCGCTGGGCTGTATTGTTAGTCACCAGGTGGTCTTTGGAGACCTCAATTCCACTGGCCCATCTTCACTCATATTATTTTTATTTTATTTTTTGTAAAGATTTTTGGATTTTTTTGGGGGGAGGGTTGGCTTTTTTGAGACAAGGTTTCTCTGTGTAGCCCTGGACAGCCTTCCTGGAACTCACTTTGGAGACCAGGCTGGCCTCAAACTCACAGAGATCTGCCTGGCTCTGCCTCCCGAGTGCTGGGATTAAAGGCGTGCGCCACCATTTTTCTGGTATGTACGTAAAGTGCTCAAGGAGGCTAGAAGAGGATGTTGCATTCCCTTGAACTGGAGTTACAGACATTCGTAGGCTGCCATGTGTGTTCTGGGAACTAAACCTTGGTCTTCTGCATAGCAGCAAAAGTACTTTTAACCAATGACCCATCTTTCCAGCCTTTTCACTCGGGAGGCAGAGGCAGGCTGATCTCTGAGTTCAAGGCTAGCCTGGTCTACAGAGAAAGTTCCAGGACAGCCAGGGCTACAGAGAGAGAACTTGTCTAGAAAAAATAATACATATTGAGAAAAAAAGTTATGGGAGACTTCACTGGTTTGGAGGGGAAGCTAAAAGCAGCAGGCGGTACAAACATCTCATTTCCTTTGGTGTCTTCAGGATCTGAGTGAACGATGTTTTAATCCCACCTTCTCCCTACCACATCGTTAGGAAGCCAGGAAGCCATGTATGGTTTACAAAAGTGAAGGATCTGGTATTTACAAATATTTACCGATTCTTCCTGGAGCAGACTCTGTCCTCCTCACCTTTGTCCCATATTGACAAACTGGGTTTTTTTTTCCCTTCTGATACCTGTCCATCCTACCATATTGCCTTGTCCTAAGGTTTAGCCCTAGATCTGTAGATAAAACGAGCAAGGTTCTCGGTATCTTTTGAAGAAGGTTAAGGCAGAAGGCTGGCAATCCTGGTAGGGAACCTCTAAACCATACTACCACACATGGACAGACTGACATCAGCTCACTCAAAGCAATTTTCATTTTTTACTTTTCCTGATTTCAACACGAGACACAGATAAAACATGTTCACCAGCTCAGCACTGACCCACCGAGTGTGGTAGTGTGGATGTAATCGGCCCCCGTGATCTCATAGGGAGCAGCACTATTAGGAGCTGTGGATTTGTTGGAGTGGGTGTTAGAGAAAGAGTGTCACTGTGAGGACCAGCTTTGAGGTTTCCTATGCTCAGGATGCCGCCCAGTGTCTCAGTCCATTTCCTGTTGCCCGGAAGATGCAGGACTCTCAGCTATGACTCCAGCACCACGTCTGCCTGCATGCCGCCATGTCCCACCATGATGATAATGGACTGAACCCCTGAAAATGTCAGCCACCCCAATTAAATGTTTCCTTTATAAGAGTTGCCCTGGCTTCGAAAACCTGTACTCCATAAAATTGGAAAATCTGAAGAAATGGACAATTTTCTGGATAGATACCACATACCAAAGTTAAATCAAGACCAGATAAACCATTTAAATAGATCAATAACCCCCAAAGAAATAGAAACAGTCATCAAAAGTCTCCCAACCAAAAAAAAAAAAAAAAAAAAAAAAAAAAAAAAAAAAAAAAAAAAAACAGGACCAGATGGTTTCAGTGCAGAATTCTACCTTATTTTCAAAGAAGAACTAATTCCAATACTCTTCGAATTGTTCTGCTGTGGGATGGTCTGTATGTCAAATTGCTCTGATTGGTCAATAAATAAAACACGGATTGGCCAGTGGCCAGGCAGGAAGTAGGTGGGACAAGGAGAGAGGAGAATTCGGAGAAGCAGAAGGCTGAGGCAGAGAGACACTGTCAGCTGCCGCCATGACCAGCAGCATGTGAAGACACCGGTAAGCCACCAGCCACGTGTCAAGGTACAGATTTATGGAAATGGATTAATTTAAGCTATAAGAACATTTAGCAAGAAGCCTGCCACGGCCATACAGTTTGTAAGCAATATAAGTCTGTGTTTACTTGGTTGGGTCTGAGCGGCTGTGGGACTGGCTGGCGGGTGACAAAGATTTGTCCTGACTGTGGGCAAGGCAGGAAAACTCTAGCTACATTGTTCCACACAATAGAAACAGAAGGAACATTACCAAACTCTTTTTATGAGGCTACAATTATCCTGATACCCAAACCACACAAAGATGCAACAAAGAAAGAGTATTACAGACCAATCTCCCTCATAAACATTGATGCAAAAATACTCAATAAAAATACTGGCTACCTGAATCCAGGAACACATTAAAAAAATTGCCCACTGCCGGGCGGTGGTGGCGCACGCCTTTAATCCCAGCACTCGGGAGGCAGAGCTAGGCGGATCTCTGTGAGTTCGAGGCCAGCCTGGGCTACCAAGTGAGCTCCAGGAAAGGCGCAAAACTACGCAGAGAAACCCTGTCTCGAAAAACCAAAAAAAAAAAAAAAAAAAAAAAAAAAATTGCCCACCATGACCAAGTAGGTTTCATCCCAGGGATGTAAGGATGGTTCAACATATGAAAATCTGTCAATGTAATAAACCATATAAACAAACTCAAAGAAAAAAACCACATGATCATTAGATCTCATTAGATGCAGAAAAGGCATTTGACAGAATCCAACACCCCTTCATGATAAAGGTCTTGGAGAGATCAGGAATAAAAGGAACATTTCTAAACATAATAAAGACAATTTAAAACAAGCCAACAGCCACCATCAAATTAAACGGAGAGAAACTCAAAGCGATTCCACTAAAATCAGGAACAAGACAAGGCTGTCCACTCTCCCCATAGTTATTCAATATAGTACTTGAAGTTGTAGCTACAGCAATAAGACAACAAAAGGAGATCAAAGGGATACAAATTGGAAAGGAAAAAGTCAAACTTTCACTATTTGCAGATGATATGATAGTATACATAAGTGACCCCAAAAACTCTACCAGGGAACTCCTACAGCTGATAAACTCCTTCAGTAAAGTAGCAGGATACAAGATCAACTCAAAAAAATCAGTAGCCCTCCTATACACAAATGATGAAAGGGCTGAGAAAGAAGTCAGAGAAACATCACCCTTTACAATAGCCACAAATAATATAAAATACCCTGGGATAACACTAACTAAACAAGTGAAGGACCTTTTTGATAAGAACTTTAAATCTCTAAAGAAAGAAATTGAAGAAGATATCAGAAAATGGAATGATCTCCCATGCTCATGGATAGGTAGGATCAACATAGTAAAAATGGCAATCTTACCAAAAGCAATCTACAGATTCAATGCAATCCCTATCAAAATCCCAACACAATTCTTCACAGACTTGGAAAGAAAAATACTCAACTTCATATGGAAAAATAAAAGACCCAGGATAGCCAAAAGAATCCTGTATAAAAAAGTAACCTCTGGAGGCATCATGATCCCTGACTTCAAGCTCTACTATAGAGCTATAGAAATAAAAACAACTTGGTACTGGTATAAAAAAACAACATATGGACCAATGGAATCGAATTGAAGACCCTGACATTAATCCATGCACATATGAACACCTGGTTTTTGACAAAGAAGCCAAAACTATACAATGAAAAAAGAAAATATCTTCAACAAATGGTGCTGGCATAACTGGATGTCAATATGTAAAAATTTTAAAATAGATCCATATCTGTCACCATGCACAAGACTCAAATCCAAGTGGATGAAAGACCTCAAAATAAATCCAGCTACACTAAACTTTTTTTTTAAAGATTTATTTATTTATTTATTATGTATAAGCATGTATGACTGCAGGCCAGAAGAGGGCACTAGATCTCATTACAGATAGTTGTGAGCCACCATGTGGTTGCTGGGAATTGAACTTAGGACCTCTGGAAGAACAGTCAGTGGTCTTAACCTCTGAGCCATCTCTCCAGCCCCCAGATACACTAAACTTAATAGAAGAGAAAGTTGGAAGTACTCTTGAACGCACTGGCACAGGAGATCACTTCCTAAATATAACACCAGCAGCATAGACCCTGAACACAAAAATTAATAAATGGGCCGGGCAGTGGTGGTGGTGCACGCCTTTAATCCCAGCACTCGGGAGGCAGAGGCAGGCGGATCTCTGTGAGTTCGAGGCCAGCCTGGTCTACCAAATGAGTTCCAGGAAAGGTGCAAAGCTACACAAAGAAACCCTGTCTCGGAAAAAAAAAAAATTAATAAATGGGACCGCTTGCAACTGAGAAGCTTTTGTAGGGCAAAAGACACGGTTAATAAGACAAAAAGACAGCCTACAGAATGGGAAAAGACCTTCACCAACCCCACATGTGACAGAGGATTGATCTCCAAAGTATATAAAGAACTCAAGAAACTAGATATCAAAATACTAAACAATCCAATTAAAAAATGGGCTGAGGAGCTAAACAGAGAATTCTCAAAAGAAGAATCACAAATGGCTGAAAGACGTTTAAAGAAATGCTCAACATCCTTAATCATCAGAGAAATGCAAATCAAAACAACTCTGAGATACCACCTTACACCTGTCAGAATGGCTATGATCAAAAACACTAATGACAGCCAATGTTGGAGAGGATGTGGAGCAAAGGGAACACTCCTCCACTGTTGGTGGGAATGTAAACTTGTACAACCACTGTGGGAATGAGTATGGCGGTTTCTCAGAAAATTGGGAATCGATCTACCTCAAGACCCTGCCATCCCACTCTTGGGCATATACCCAAGGAATGCTGATTCATACCATAAAGATACATGCTCAGCTATGTTCATAGCAGCACTATTTGTAATAGCCAGAACCTGGAAACAACCTAGATGCCCATCAAATGAAGAATGGATGAAAAAAATGTGGTACATATACACAATGGAGTACTAACTTAGCAGAGAAAAACAATGAAAGCATGAAATTTGCAGGCAAATGGATGGAACTAAAAAATATCATCCTGAGTGTGGTAACCCAAACCCAGAAGAACAAACATGGTATGTACTCACTCATAAGTGGATTTTAGATATAAAGCAAAGAACAATCAGACTGCAACCCACAGATCCAGGGAGGCTACATAGCAGGGGGGATCCTAGGATGACTGTGACTTATAACAAATTTCGGTTTTACTCAATTACTGGGCAAGCCTCAATGAAACATTTTACAATTAGGATAAGAATTTGTACTGTATCAAGCTGATAATAGAAAATAAATTTTTAAAAAGTGAGAAAAGAAAAATTGCCGTGGTCATGGTGTCCCTTCACAGCAATAGAAACCCTGACTAAGACACTGAGTCTAACCATACTAAGAACTGGACTTCTTCTTGAATTCAGGCATAATACTAGTTCTCACATTAGAGGAAGGACAGACACCAATGACTCCTAAATCTGGCACAGCCAGGTGTGAGGATGCCTGTCATCTCAGCACTTGAGGCTGAGGCAGGAGGATTATGAGTTCAAGGCTAACCTATGCTACACAACCAGACTCTGTCTTCAAAATAAAAACAAAATTAACAAAATTATTACAAGTTCTAAATTATCATTATGGCATAATTCTCTGTTATGCCCTTTACTTCTGGCAGACCAGAGGACGGCATCCAGGGTCCTATCTCTATTAATTTTTACTGCTCTCTGTCCCAGAAGTGGCCCTTAACCACTGAGAACAATTACAGAATAAAAGAGAGTAAGTCTCCATGGATTCACAGCCAAAATGGAAAGAAACAAGTGTGCAGAGGAGTCCCATGATCCCTCCAATCCCTAGACCCCCAAATCCCCAGAGAATCCCTAGGACACTGTTGTCTCCATTTATGAGAAGGGTAGACCATTTAAATAGTTTCTCTTTAGATCTATAAAAAGAGTATCTGGTCCACTAAGAATGCTCAGAATGTAAAGGGCACTGGCCGCCAAGCCTGACGACCTGAATCAGCAAGAGACAGTGATGTTGGCCAGGAGTCTGGGGTGAGGCCTTGCTGGATCAGACCTTGCTGTATGGACAACAGCTTCTCAAACTGCTTCCCTTGGACTGTGTTCTGAAGAGCACAGAAGGAACCACTGAGGCAATGTCTATTCCCTTCCTCATAAAGTCTCAATGGCAAACCAAAGTTCTGATCCACCAAAGTTATCCCGAGAGCCAATGAGTTTGTTGGAGTTACTTATAGAGCACGGGTAAGTGATTATGAGCAGGAGAGTGGGTGACCCTAAACACAGATGATGGTTTCCCCTGCTTAGATGGCCCCTGGTCCTCCAGTGCTCCCCAGTTTATACTCTCTAGCCCCTCTCTGATCCTGAGGACATTTGGGCAGAATTGCCTGTAATTGTCTGGGAGCAGTGGCTGGATCCTCTGATGAGGACCCGGGAGCTTCTGTCTCTCCCTCATGAGGGAAAGTCAAAATTCCACACGCCCAGCTGTGGTGGTCTTTGGCAAGCAGGCCCTGGTGAACCAGGGACGGCAGTGGTTTGGCTCAGAAGACAATCTGGTACATTGCAACCATTTAAAATTGGGTCCCAAGAAATGAGAATGGGGGAGAATGCAAGATGACTCAACAGGTAAAGGAGCTTGCCCTCAAACCCAGGGACCCAAATTTGATCACCAGAAGCCATCGTGGAATTCCAGCAGTGACCCAGGATCATTGTCCCCTGACCTCACACATCTGACCTCCATGTGTGCTGTGGCATGTGAGTACTCACTCACATACATCTCTCTCTCTCTCTCTCTCTCTCTCTCTCTCTCTCTCTCTCTCTCTCTCACATACATCACACACACACACACACACACACACACACACACAACAATAATAAAATAAAAATTAAGAATGAGAATGACAATTTCTCAACATGGTGTTCTCATTCTGTGTCCCCAGACTTCGGTTCCACTTCCCTACAGTCACAGGATCCCCAAATTCCTGTAGTGCAGCCATGAAAACTGAGACCGCTCCAGGAGGTGTAGACCTGTCCAGTTCCCTGCCCCATGAACTGGGGAGATGGTTGTTTCTCTACAAACATTTCCCCACTTGTACTGAGTGTTCAAACCTTTGGCCTCAAGAGACCTTGGCATGGACTGCATGTCCCTGCGCAGTCCATCTTCAGATCGCAAAAGGAGCCACAGAAACCCAGAGTCAAGAAAGCCTCGAAGCCAGGCAAGAACTTAGCAGCCTGAGGCAAGACGGCCACTACAAACTCAAGGCCAGCATGAACTACACAGTGAGTTCTGGGCCAGCTCATGCTATGAATTCATCTTCAACCCCCTTAAAGGCTCCAAACACAGCGATTCCAGTACAGAAGCAGCTTTTCATTTCTCTTACCAGTTGAAGAATTAAAGACGAAGACTGGGATGGTGACTTAGTGGTAGACTGCTCGTCTAGTGTTCCCGAGGCCCTGGGTTCAACCCCAAGATTACAGAAACGAATGTGGTAGCCCAAGTCTATAATCCCAGTGCTTGGAAGGCAGAAGTAGGAGTCCATAAATTTGAGGCTAGCCTGGACTAAGGGAGAACAGGGGCTACACAGCAAGACTCTCTCAAAATATCAAAACAAATCCAGACTTGGTGTCACATGCTTTTAATCCCAGGACTTCTCTGAGTTCCAGGCCAGCCAAGGTTACACAGTGAGACCCTGTCTCAAAAACAAAACAATGCTGCCCCCCCCCATATCTCAAAGCAAATGAAAATGAACACAATCAAGGTACAGATTTCATTGGGGGATTTAGTAAGTGTTAAGTAGTTGAAGAGAGAGATTGCAATACCCATAGCATTTAAGAACTGAACGATGTGTCTGCTCAGCAGGTTCAAAGGAAGAAAATGCATAAATCATAAAATATTGCCATTATCTAGCTTCATGCTATGCATGGTCTCTGCATGCAGACCTACTAAGGACTTTGAGAAAGTAGACGTGACACCTATGAGGCCTTGTCTATCCAAAATAAGACTGAAAATAATTTAGTAGAAGGCCTGCAAAAATACGATTCAGAAGGACTGTCAACCGAGCAATGATGTGTATTTGATCTTCTATGGAGAGTGTGGCATTCCTAACTTCTGGGTGTTTCATCATCTTAATGCGTACTTGCTCCAAATGTTCCCAAGACTCAACGGTGCACGTCTGAGTGACGTTGGCTGCAGAAGCCTTGAACTCTCTCACCACATCAATGGAAGGGAGCTTCTCAGCAAATTCAGCAAACACAGATCCAAGTTCATACAACACCCGGCCTTCTTCAGAGGTGCATGTCTCAGGCAGGGTCACTGAGCGCCCAACCCTCTTCAGTTCCCCAGGGGATCCCCCCAGACCCCTCAGAATGGCTTCGTTATCGCCAGTCCCTTGCTCCTTGATGAGCTTTTGACTCTCGAGGATCAGGGTTTCAGTGTTGTCTTTTCCTCCCACCCCACTGAGCTGAAGCTGCAGAGAGTGGGCCTCGGTGGGGCAGCCAATGTCCTCCAAGGCCACTCTTAGTGCTAAGAGGGACAAATACTCAGGCAAGGGGGCTAAGGAGGGGGCTGCGTTCAGGAGGTCCTGGCAGGTGCCAGGGGCTGGAGCAGGGATCTTCCCGGAGATCACATGTGATGTAGGTTCAGGCTCTGTGATAGCCCGCTGAGGGGCAGGGCGCCATTCTGGGTATTCCTTGGAAAGGCGGCCACTGAGGACAGCAAGACACAGCCAAGGAGTAATGCAGCCTGGATCATGGTGGGTCAGCGGAACAGCCCTGTCGGGAAGAAGAACTCAGGTGAGGAGGTGGGAAACCCAACATGAACGGGCGCCAAGAATGGTCAGAGCTTGGAAGAGTCCTAGTCCTCGGAGAACTCGGTTTCCGTTTTTACCCCCCTTAGAAGCCGTGTGTCACCCTCACCTGTCCTGAAGGCAGCAGCCAGAGGAATGAGGTGGTCCTGTCTCAGCGCGTCCCCTCCAGTGGCTGGAGTCGCTGCCTTCCAGATCGGATGACTGAAAATGAACATTCTCAAATATTGATCTCCTCTTCCTGGGCTAGACTTTGTCCAACCAGCTATTGCCTCATCCTGACCAACAGGGCTTCCTCGTGTGCGGCTCTCATTTCCGTAGACCATGGTCTGGTCAACCTAAGTTCTTATTTAGTCATAAACCAGAGAACAAAGCTCCTCTACATCTTCTAGGCAACAGAAAGTTTGTTTCCTCTCTTTCAAGACAGGGTCTTCGGTAGCCTTGGTTGGCCCGGAATTTGGATTAAGTAGCAATGGATGACCTTGAACTTCTGATCCTTCTGCCATTCCCTCCCCAGTACTGGGATTTACAGGTATGTGCCATGATGTGCAGTTTATGTGGTACTGGGAATCAAATCCAAGGGTTCATGTATGTTAAGTAAGCATGCTACCAACTGGGCTATCCTCCTAGTCCATATAGATCTTAAAGACTTACTAATCACAAGTTCTGAAAACCAGAACCTACCAGCAAATCAAACTGTGTCAGAGCAGACTTTGAGGATTTAATGTTTTTTTGTAATATTTATTTTTTATTTTTAATGATGTGTAGGTGTGTCCACAAGTGCAGGTGCCCACAGAGGCCAGACAAGTTCATTAGAGGCAGTTGTGAACCACCTGACATTGTGAGGACTCAGAACCCCAGTCCTCTGGAGATGTAGTTCTTAACCACTGAGACATCTCTCCAGCTCCTGTTCACGTTTTTATTGTTCTTTGAGACAGGGTCTCTCTATGTAGTCCCAGCTGTCCTGAAACTTTGTAGAGCAGGCTGGCCTTGAACTCACAGAGATCTTCCTGCATCTGTCTCCCAGGTGATGGGATTAAAGGTGTGAGCCACGATCCTGGCTATGTGCTTCTTTCTGACACTCTCCAGCCCAGGCTGACCTGACTTCCTATGCAGTCGTGGTAACTTTGCTTCAGTCTCCGGAGTGCTGAGATCATAGGCCTGAGCCACCACACCTGTTTTGTTAAGACAGGCTCTCAGACACAGTGTGTGAAAAGCACAAGCTGGAACAAGCCTGACAACCCAGAGGTCTGACATCAGAGCCCAGGCAATAAAGAGTTTGGGAAAACATATGAAATGTCAAAAAAAAAAATTTAAAAAATTAATTATGCATATGGGTATTTTACCTTCATGAATGTCTACACACCACATGCATGCAGTGCTCACCAGAACCAGGAGGCATCGGATTCCCTGGAACTGAGTATTAGACAGTTGTGACCTACTGTGTAGGTACTGGGAATCAAACCTGGGGTCCTTTGGAAGAGCAACCATTGATTTGTCTTTCAGCCCCCATAAATATTGTTTGAAAAGAAGCCTAGGAAGAGCTGGAAGACAGTGTGGCAGAAGGCTGGCAGTCCTGGTAGGGAACCTCTAAACCGTACTCCACATACATGGACAGACTGACATCAGACTCACCTTTCCTGATTTCAACACGAGACACAGATAAAACATGTTCACCAGCTCAGCACTGACCCACCGAGTGTGGTAGTGTGGATGTAATCGGCCCCGTGATCTCATAGGGAGCAGCACTATTAGGAGCTGTGGATATGTTGGAGTGGGTGTTAGAGGAAGTGTGTCACTGTGAGGACCAGCTTTGAGGTTTCCAATGCTCAGGATGCGGCCCAGTGTCTCAGTTCATTTCCTGTTGCCGGGAAGATGCAGGACTCTCAGGTACTATTCCAGCACCACGTCTGCCTGCATGCCGCCATGTCCCACCATGATGATAATGGACTGAATCCCTGAAAATGTCAGCCACCCCAATTAAATGTTTCCTTTATAAGAGTTGCCGTGGTCATGGTGTCCCTTCACAGTGATAGAAACCCTGACTAAGACACTGAGTCTAACCAGACTAAGAACTGGGCTTCTTCTTGGATTCAGGCATAACACTAGTTCTCACATTAGAAGAAGGACAGACACCAATGATTCCTAAATCTGGCACAGCCAGGTGTGAGGATGCCTGCCTGTCATCTCATCACTTGGGAGGCTGAGGTAGGAGGATTATGAATTCAAGGCTAGCCTATGCTACACAACCAGACTCTGTCTTCAAAATAAAAACAAAATTAACAAAAATTTTACAAGTTCTAAATTATCACTATGGCAAAAATTTCTCTGTTATGTCCTTCACTTCTGGCAGACCAGAGGACGGCATCGGGGGTCCTATCTCTATTAATTTTTACTGCTCTCTGTTCCCAGAAGTGGCCCTTAACCACTGAGAACAATTACAGAATAAACTAGGGAGTAAGTCTCCATGGATTCACAGCCAAAATGGAAAGAAACAAGTGTGCAGAAGAGTCCCATGATACCTCCAATCCCTAGACCCAAATCCCCAGAGAATCCCTAGGACACTGTTGTCTCCATTTATGAGAAGGGTAGACCATTTAAATAGTTTCTCTTTTTTTAAAAAAAATAGTTTCTCTTTAGATCTATAAAAAGAGTATCTGGTCCACTAAGATAGCTCAGAATGTAAAGGGCACTGGGCGCCAAGCCTGATGACCTGAGTTCAATCCCCAAGGCTCCCATGATGAAGGAGAGAACACATTCCTTTCCACTCAGTGTCTTCCAATTTCCACATCTGTGTCCTGACATGAGCATGCATGCATGCACATACATTATATCTTAAAAAAGATATTCTTACCTTTTTGTTTCTTTGTTTTTTCAAGACAGGGTTTCTCTGTGTAACCCTGGTTGTCATAGAACTTGCTTTGTAGACCAGGCTGGCCTTGAACTCACAGAGATCCACCTGCCTCTGCTTCCTGAGTGCTTTGATTAAAGGCGTGTGTTGCCATGTCCACTTTACCGGATTTTTTTTGTCATTGAATTGTAGGTTGTATCTAAGATGATGAAAAAAAATTAAAACTAGCATAAACTAGCAATAAAAATATAGAACAGTATTTATTTTAAAATAGTTTATGAATAAAATCTTAGCCAAACCCAAGATGGCCTTGCCCTGGCTGGAGTGAGTGACGATCCCGTGCCCCTTTTCTGTCCGGGCTGCAGTGACGCTCCCGCCTCATCTGTGTCCCGGCTGGGGTGACGCTCCTGCGACCCTTCAGTGTCCAAGCATTGCAGGAGTGTATGCCATGGTGTCCATTTCCTGTAGACAATTTTATTATTATCTTAAGTTTAATGCTTCCTTTTTTATTAAAAAAAATTATAATTCCTCAAAGAAGGAACAAGGAAGGAGCCCACTCTCTCGACATCCTTCAGTGTGGCTGTGCAGGTTCTAACCAGAGTGATTCTTCAGGGATTCGAGGCCTTCTCAAAAACAAAACAAAACATAAAACACCCAAGAAAGATTATGCCCACAAGCAGTATGAGGAAGGAAGTTATACTAGAGTGGAAATGGAAGCCAGAAAACAATAGATAAAAATCAGCGAAACAAAAGCTGGCCCTTTACACAGTTGAAGAACATCAACACATTGTTATCTACATGACCCCAGAAAGAGAGAAAATATTCCTACGACTTAAATCAGGAACTAAAGTGAGGGCATTATTACCTATTTTACTGAAATTAAAAAGTTTATAAGAAAGCCAAGCCTAGCGGCTCATGCCTACATCCCCACCATACTGAAGGCTGAGGCAGGATTGCTGAAAGTTTGAAGATGCTCTGAGCTGTATATCGAGTCTCAGGCTAGCATGGGCTATGATGTGAGGCCCTGCCTTCACCCTCTCCTCACTACACGGACTATAAGAGAGTATTACAGACAACTGTCTGCCAACGAATTTGATAAGTTAGAGGACATGCACAAATTTCAGAAGCACATAATTTACCAACCAACAGTGAGCATGAAGCAATAGAAATTCTGAGTTAAGAAGATTGCATTAATAGCCCTAAATCTACCGAGACAGTGTGGTTGCACATGCGTGTAACCTCAGACTTGGGAGGCTGGGGCAGCAGGATCACCATGAGGGTGCTGGGTCCCTTGGAACTGGAGTTACAGCAGGGGTTAGCCCCCTGGTGCTGGGACCTGAACTCTCTCCCTCTGTAAGAACTCTCAACTGCCGAGCCGTCCCACCTGTCCCTTCTGATTCTTTTTTTAAGTGTCTTAATTTATTGTACAAACACAAGTGCCAACCTTGTACAGAGCACTGTTCTACATATTTGGGAATCCAGTGCACATAAATAATAAAATATATTTTAAAGAGATCTCTGTTATTCAGACAGCTATCTCTAACTAATAATTTACTTCTTGATAAGAAAATGATGCCCAAGTGTTGGAGAGATGGCTGAGGGGCTGCTCTTCCAGAGGACCCAGGTTCAAATCCCAGGACCCACATGGCAGCTCACAACTATCTGTAACTCCAGTTCCAGAGGATCCAACACCCTCACATAGGCATACATGCAGGCCAAACACATTAAATAAATAAATAAACAAACAAACATAAAAAAGGCACATAAAAATAAATAAATCTTTAAAAATATAGAAAGAAAGAAAAAAGAAAACTATGCCCAAAGATCAGACCTCAGACCCTGGGCTCACTGCAGCCCCTCTATACCGAAGAGAGACAAGTTCAAAAATGGAAAGATGACTGAATATCTCTTTTCTCTGTATCTGAGAGCCATGCGGGAGGGATATCAAGAGGATTCAAGCCACTCCTGCAGCCATCCAAAGCCCACCCTGGGGTCACTGCTTTAGAAACCAGCCTTAGAGGCCAATGAAAAATGAGGAGCCCTAAAGCATGAATCTAATTAGTCTTATCAATAAAGCCCCAGAGTCAGATATCAGGGGTGAAACCTGAAAGATCAGAGAATCAGAGCAGCAGCCACCAGACACTTCTTAACTCTACGAATCCTCAGACAAAATGGGGACCAAGACCCTGTCTCCACACACCTTATACTCCTGTCTCTACCTCCCTAGTGCTGGGATCACAGGCATGAGCCTCCCAAGTGCTGGGATCAAAGGCATGAGCCTCCCAACTGCTGGGATCAAAGGCATGAGCCTCCCAAGTGCTGGGATCAAAGTCATGAGCCTCCCAAGTGCTGGGATCAAAGTCATGAGCCTCCCAAGTGCTGGGATCTAAGGCATGAGCCTCCCAAGTGCTGGGATCAAAGTTGTGCCCCACCACTGCCTGGCTCTATGGTTAACTAGTAGCGACCTCTACCCTCTGATCTCCAGACAAGCTTTATTTGTCAGAACACAAACAAAATATCACACAACAGAGCCCCAATAGATGGCTGCCATGTGAGCCCATCAGGAGGGTCTAATGGACTTTTTTTGATTTGGCTATTTAAAACGATCCCGGTGCCCTGGCTTCTCTGGGTTCTCTGCCTGGAGCTCCTGGAGCCAATAACAGCTGCCTTTACTTCTCCCTGTGTCCCTTTCCAGGAACCTGGTGAGGGCTCGCTATTCCCACTTCACCCGGCTGTTGTACCAATGGTTCTGGGGTTATTCGTGTGTGTGTGTGTGTGTGTGTGTGTGTGTGTGTGTGTGTGTGTATGTGTGTGTGTTTGTGTGTATGTGTGTGTGTTTGTGTGTATGTGTGTGTGTATGTGTGTGTGTATGTGTGTGTGTGTGAGTGTGTGTGTGTGCATGTATGTGTGTGTGTGCATGTGTGTGTGTGTGTGTGTGTGTGTGTATGTGTGTGTGTGTGTGTGTGTGTGTGTTAAAAACAGGAAGTAAGACTTGGCTAGGCAATTTAGAGTAAAAAGACCCAGGGAAACGAACCAGTTACCTCTTGGCTAAAATCCAGGCACAGTTTTGGGACTCATCCTTGCCAGAGGCCAAAGATGCCAAAAGCACAAGGGGGTGTGGGTGGGGGGCTCCGACATCTGAGCTGATCCTACCTGATTCTAGGCTCACCTCTTTAAGTCTCTGAGAGAAAACACTTCCTGGTCAAGAGACTAGAATCGCTGGCCTGGGTGGAGCCCTAACATTCCCGTTGGACCAGGTCAATTGACTGGCCAAGGGACTTCAGAGAGCAGGTCCCCTTGAGCCTCGCGAAAGAAACACAGGTGTGGCGCTTCAGCGGTACAGACGCTGAAGCTGGAAGGATAGGAAGATTAGCACGGCCCCTGAGCAAGGATGACAGACAAATTCATGAAGCGGTCCATGTAGGTTTTGGCTTTGGTGGCCCTCTGTGACTTCTGACCAGGCCCTCCTCTGCCTACAGCAGATGTCTGGGGCTCAGGAGGCCGGCCAGATGAGGCTGTGTCTTGGGGCGATACGTGAGTGGAAGCCGGTACAAGTCGATGGGTGCTGACAGTCTTCTCCCTGAGACCTTTACCCAAAAAGGCAGGACCTTCACAGCTGAAAAAAATAAGGACTGAGGAGACAGCTGAGGGCCCAGGGGTTCCCACCACCTCTCTGTTAAGTTTACACACCAGCCCGCCATTTGGTCAGCCCGGGCCAAGTAGAGAGACCTTGTCTCAAAACAAAAAACAAAGAACAAACAAAACAAAACAAAACAAAAAAACCCAAACAGACAAACAAAAAAAACCTAGCCAATCACAAAGGACGGTGAATCCAGACCCTAGCTAAAGGGAAAAAAGCAGTCACCACCTGTGTTAGAATAACAACCAAGTGCACTTCCTGTCCCCTGTGTTCTTCTGCTTTCAAGAGCAGAGGGACCTTCTGACCAGAACTTCTGCCTTGTCATTTAACTGAAATGGTGGTCTCTTTCTTTGTAACTTCTCCAAACTTCTTTCTTTCTTTATTTTGAAGATTTATTTATTTATTATGTATACATTGTCTCTTCTGCATGTTGTCTTCACACCAGAGCTTATAGATGGCTGTGAGCCACCATGTGGTTGCTGGGAATTGAACTCAGGACCTCTGGAAGAGCAGCCAGTGCTCTTAACCTCTGAGCCATCTAAAATTATTTCCTTTTACCTTTTTTTTTTTTTTTCAGACAGAGTTTCTCTATGTAGCCCTGGCTGTCCTGAAACTCACTCTGTAGACCAGACTGGCCTTGAACTCACAGAGATCTGCCTGGCTCTGCCTCCCGGGTGCTGGGATTAAAGGCAGCTACTTGTTTAAAAAAAAAAAAAAAAAAAAAAGAAAGAAAGAAAAATGTGTAGTCCAGGCTGGCCTCAAACTAGTGATCCTCCTGCCTCCAACTCCTTTAGCAAATACTACAGGCGGGTGCCAGCTCAACCAGCCAATTGGGAATTCTTTTTTTTTTTTTTTTTTTTTTTTTTTGTTTTTCGAGACAGGGTTTCTCTGTGTAGCTTTGCGCCTCTCCTGGGACTCACTTGGTAGCCCAGGCTGGCCTCGAACTCACAGAGATCCGCCTGGCTCTGCCTCCCGAGTGCTGGGATTAAAGGCATGCACCACCACCGCCTGGAGGAAATCTTAAAGGGGGAAATTAGTTAAAAGAGAGAGTTTTTTTCTCACATTAAAAACTGGGAAACACTATTATGATGAAGGAGTTGGGTCTCTGTATGATTACACAATGGGTGGTTTAAAAATGGAACAATTAAATGAAGAGATAATCAACTGAACCGGGATTGACATAATGTTCATTATCATTTTGATAATTCTTATTATTGGTTTGATAATTCTTTGCTTATCTCTAAAAAGGTTGGTTGACATGAGTGCCAAGATACAGGCCTTAGAAAAACTTATTGAAATAGATCACAGAGCTGTTCAGACCCAGCTAGAGGAATTTAAAGGAGAACCAACCTCATCATTACATTATAAATTTAGAGAGGAACAGCCCAAGGTTTTCAAACAACCAACTTTAATTTATCCAGTCCCCTTACAGGAACTGCCGAATGACAGCTTCCTCCAAGGCTGTGTAAGAGCCGACTGGATTCCGGCAGAAATGAGAGATTTGAGGAGATTTAAGGAATCAATAGTCTCATATGGTATGCATTCACCTTTTGTGAAGCAGATGTTAACTTCATGGTCAACTAGTAACAGAACTGTCCCACAAGACTGGAGAGACTTGTTTACAGCAGTCTTGGAACCTGGTCCTCAATCACAGTGGAGGACCTGGTGGAAAGATGAGGCTAGGACCATTGAAAGCAGGGCCAGAGGTATGGAAATATCTCAAGACCAACTTCTTGGAGAGGGAGATTATGCTGATGTTCAAAGACAGTCTCCATATGATGATCACATCCTGGCTCTATGCAATGCAGCAGCTTTGAATGCTTGGGACAGAATTGAAGAAGTCAGGAAGAGATCCAAGTCATTTACTAAAGTTATACAGGGCCCAAAGAAACCTTTAACGATTTTTAACAAAGATTGACTTCAGCTGTAAATAAAATGATACCAGATCCAGAAGTTAGGCAAATATTAATTGAATATTTGGCTTTTGAAAATGCTAATTCAGAATACAAAATAATGATTAGGCCTTTAAGGGCAAGGTCAGCTCTCATGGATGAGTGGATTAGAAAACTAACGTCTAAGACTAACAAATGCTTTTCATTTGATCAGATATTACCTGCCAAAACGGAGACTCTCCAAAGGTAGGGTTGGGGCAGGGTTTTGTTTTTGTCTTTCCAGCAGAATGAAGTCATCCAGCTATGGAATCTGAAGACCACTGGACAAATGAGACATCTGAAGAAAAGGATGAATCATCCAGAGAAAATGTCCCAAGAAGTAAAGTAAATTGGCCTAATGGCATATCACATTTGCAACAAGATAAACTTTCATAAATCTTCCCAAATGTTTGTTTCTGCTCTTCTCTACAGACATATAAGTCAAATAGTTGTTTTGTAGTCCCAGTTTAATTGAAAATTAAAGCTGGCTTTAGAGTTGGAACATGGCTCTCTCCTTCTCTAAACCCAAGCATGCTTGGTAAAGTAAAATCCAAATTCTGTCTCATGGCAGAAGAGCTACCTGATAGGGACAGAAGAAAAACCAAAATTAAGGGACTATTCTATTGCCACTAATCTCATAATCCTTTGGTTTTATTTTGACCCTTCGAAACTTTTTTTTTTTGTTTTGTTTTTGGTTTTTCCAGGTAGGGTTTCTCTGTGTAACAGCCCTGGCTGTCCTGGAACTCACTTTGAAGACAAGACTGGCCTTGAACTCACTGAGATCCACCTGCCTCTGCCTCCCAAGTACTGGGATTAAAGGCGTGTGCCACCACTGCCCAGCAAAACTTTTCTTAAGGTATAAATATTATCTAAAATTTAATAAAATGTATATGTATATATATATATTAAGCTTTTTGTCATGATATTAATGGTCATATAGAATACTAAATAATTCTAAAAAAAAAAAAAGGTTTCATCTAGCTTCCTGTACATGATTTTGAGTTTGAGCCTCTATCAGGTAACTAGAAACTAAGTTTTTGTACTCTGGATGTACACAACAAATTATGGTCCTTTAATCTCTTTGGGATCTGCTGCATATGACATTTAAAATGTTTAAGTTTTCTGCAGTGAACCATGACCATGCCTAACAGTGGCCTTTGACGTCTCCAAAAGAAGGATGTGGCCCCACAACCATGATTCCACCTGGATTGTGGTAACATCACTAAGGTCACAGACACCACCCAAAGATCAGTTTTGGACTACAAACTGTCCTGGACAATTTCAAGATGGCTGGAAGAGATGGTCCAGCCTCACAGACTACTCTAGCCAGGACTTGAGACAAGCCCTGCACTTTCCCATTACACAGAGACTGGACAAAAAATGATATGACTACCTCTCCCAGAACTTGACAATTATCCCAATATTTTTTCACAGTTCCCTAAAGATGCCATCAACCCAGACAGCAGGAAATAATTTTAAGAACACAATGCCCATGATCCTCAGAGTTGGGATAGGTGATTTTTGGTAGTTCTGTGGGTATTTGTCATTATTTAGGGGGATTGGTTACGAGTTGTTATTGGTAATGATTAAGAAAAAAAGCTGAACAAATGAGATTTGATTCAGATATCTTGTTCCAGAAAAAAAAAATTTGGGATATAGGAATGACAAAATAAAAGGGTAGATTATTAAATCTACTTTTAATCCCAAAAGCAACTACTAGTGTTTTTTTTTTTTTTGTTTGTTTGGTTGGTTTTTTTTTTTTTTGGTTTTTGGAGACAGGCTTTCTCTGTGTAGCTTTGTGCCTTTCCTGGAACTCACTCTGTAGCCCAGGATGGCCTCAAACTCACAGAGATCCACCTGCCTCTGCCTCCAAGTGCTGGAATTAAAGGCATGCAACACAACCCAGCTGTAACTACAGTCGTAAATACTTTATATTGTTATGGATTTTTGTATGTTGGAACAAATTTGAGGTTTTTTTTTTTGTTATACTGTATGTATGTTTCTACCCTTGTTTAAGATATTTTTGTATTTTGTATAATGCTAATGTTTCTTCCCTGTTGTAGGACAGGCCTATAGTGTTGAGGAAATTGAGTCAAATCAGTTGCCAAGGCATGGACATAACATACTTCCTTATGAGCCAATCTGGAGTCTGCCTGAGTGCCTAGCAAAAGGCACTGTCAGATCTCCTGATCATGCCCAGCCAATGAGGAACGACCACAAAATGTCACCAGATCTGGACACAGCCTGGGTGCTTTTGTTGTTACTGAATAAATGAGTCTGTTGTTTGCCTTTTACCTGACTCCCATGTGTGGCATTGTACTCCCCCAAATATTGTGCAGGCTAATAAACTTATCTGGGGTCAGAGACAGAACAGCCACAATATTAAACATAGAGGTTAGGCAGTGGTAGCACACGCCTTTAATCCTAGCATTCCAGAGGCAGAAATCCATTGGGGATCTCTGTGAGTTCAAGACCACTTTGGAAAGAACCAGGCATGGTGACACACGCCTTTAATCCCAGGGAGTGATGATAGAAGGCAGAAAGATATATAAGGCATGAGGACCAGGAACAAGAAGCATTTGGCTGGTTAAGCATTTGGCCTGGTTAAGCAGTCAGGCTTTTGAGCAGCAATTCAGCTGAGACCCATTCAGATGAGGATTCAGAGGCTTCCAGTCTGACAGGATCAGCTGAGGAATAGGCAAGGTGAGGTAGCTGTAGCTTGTTCTGTCTCTCTGATCTACCAGCATTGACCCTAATAACTGGCCTCAGGTGTGATTTTATTAATAAGAACTTTTAAGTTTCATGCTACATCCCAGTGTCTGTGTCATTGATGTCTCGCCTTCTCACCCCCTCCTTGAGGGACCTTTAGCACCCATCAACACTCCCCCCACCCCCTGGCTTCTTCATACGGGGGTCGACAAAGGGCAGTCTGTGAGTCCAGAACCTCTTCAGTGCTGGGTCACAGGTCTGGGCTTCCACCTAGCTCTTTCTCTTATATGTTGTTCAAGCCATCTGGGTACAGCAGCCTCCCTTCTGTGAAGGAAATGACAAGCCCCCTGCCAAGGTATCTCAGGGTATCTCTAACTGACGCCACCCAACCCCAACAGGCTCCCCAGGTGCAGGATTTCTCACTTCCCCAAGTTAGTTTACAGATCTCATTCCCATCACCTGATCGAGGACATCAGAGGTCTACTGGTGGCCCCTGATGGTGATATACCTCCTCTCGGCCTGTGAAATGAGTACACTTTCATGAAATGTGTCCCTCATCCACAATGTACTCAGAGTCCCACATTCCTCCTGAAGAATTTCCTACCAAGCTGGACTACCAATGACCTGAAACCTCCCCCATATCTCTGAAACTGTCTCAGTTAGGGCTACTATCGCTGTGATCAAACACCAGGACCAAAAGCAACTTGGTGAGGAAAGGTTTTGTTTCACTCAAAGTCCCGGATAAGAGCTCTTCACTGAGAGCAGTGAGGGCAGTGAGGCTCCCCACTCTCAGATGACTTTAGCTTGTGTCAAGGTGACATTAAAATTTCTACCGCAGAGACCCCTCCGAGACTGCCACACCGGTCTGAACTCTCATCAGAACCTCCATTCTGCTGTCTGTCCATCTGTCTGTCTGCCCATGGGAAGGTCTCAGATGTGACGTTAAAGGGGACGCTGAGATGGATTGTTGGGGATAAATTTATTACAAGAGTTATTGATGTCATGGACAGACAGACAGTAGCCGGATGGGGGTTCTGAGGAGAGTTCGGGCCCCAGTTCCATAGACAGAAAGCATGGCAGAGACCCGGAAGAGAGGAATTTACAATATGGTGGCAGGGTTTCTCTGTGTAGCCGACTGTCCTGGAACTTACTCTGCAGACCAGGCTGACCTTGAACTCGGAGAGATCCACCTGCCTATGACTAAAGCCGAGTGCCACCCTGGCTGGCTCTTACCTCAGATTTTCAGCGTGTGAATTATGGTGATTGTTGTGTCCATGAGAGACTTGCTGAAGGTCATTTTCACTGTTCCTCTCACCCTATTTCCTGTCTATTGTGGCGGAAACAGGAGGCATGGAAGTAGGATTGGAACAGGGTGGGAGGGGGCGTGCAAGGGGGGATGAGTGTGACCAGAATGCATAACAGACGTATTGGAAATGGCCAAAGAACGAGTTAACCTTAAAAATTAGGTGGAAAGAAATCAAGAAAGACAGCTGTCTCCATATGTGCACATGCATACAACACACATACATATCAGTCTGTGCACAGGCATACAACACACATGCATATCTGTGCACATGCATGCATCACACCTGCATATCTGTCTGTGCACATGCAGACATCATACCTGCATATCTGTCTGTGCACATGCATACATCACACCTGCATATCTGTTGTGCACATGCATACATCACACCTGCATATCTGTCTGTGCACATGCATACATCACACCTGCATATCTGTTGTGCACATGCATACATCACACCTGCTTATCTGTCTGTGCACATGCATACATCACACCCGTATATCTGTCTGTGCACATGCATACATCATACCTACATATCTGTCTGTGCACATGCATATATCATACCTGCATATCAGTCTGTGCACCACGTGCATGCCTGGTCCCCACAGAAGTCAGAAGAGGGCCTCAGGGCCCCAGGAACTGGAGTTACACAGAGGGTTATGAACCTTCATGTGGGTGCTGAGATTGAACCTGGGTCCTCTGCAAGAGCACCCATTACTGAGCCATCTCTCTGGCCCCAAATTATCTCTCTTAAAATGCTGATGACAGGGCTGGAGAGATGGCTCAGAGGTTAAGAGCACTGACTGCTCTTCCAGAGGTCCTGAGTTCAATTCCCAGCAACCACATGGTGGCTCACAACCATCTGTAATGAGATCTGGTGCCCTCTTCTGGCCTGCAAGGACACATGCAGACAGAACACTGTATAAATAATAAATAAATAAATCTTTAAAAAAAAATGCTGATGACAGTGTTTGAGGAAGAGAGGCAAGTTCAAGGTTGGCTGTCGTCCATAGTGAGTCCCAAGCCATCCACAGCTGCACACCTGGACAAAAACAAAACAACAGGAGAACCATGGACTAAGTATGGAACCCTTGCCCAGAATTCAAAAGGCTCTGAAACTGAGGTGATACCTGAGTGTAGCAGAAATAAAATCCAGAGCCTTATTTTTATGTGCATCAGTGTTTTGCCTGCACATGTGTCTGTGAAGGGGTCGGGTCCCCCCGGAACTGGAGTTGTAGATGGTTGTGAGATGCTGTGTGGGTGCTGAGAATTGAACTCAGGTCCTCTCAAAGAGCAGCCAGTGCTCTTAACCACTGAGCCATCTCTCCAGCCTGACTAGTTCTTACCCTAACAGGTCATGATGGTTGCTCATTATCTGTGGTGACCCACCCAAACCTTCCTCCCTGATCTCAGGCAGAGGGGTGTTTGCCTTGCTCAGCTGCTGAACCCCAGCCTTCGCTGCGATTATAAGACACGGGGACCCCGAGGATCCCTCTGACAGCCTCAGCATGATTAGGAAGTTGCATCCAATGTCTGTGGCCTCATCTCAGCCTTATTCCTTGGGTTTGATGCAGTGGGTCTGAGCAGCAACATGCAAAGCTGTGCCCAAGTACAGCAGATTCCGAGTCCCAGCAAGAGCAGGACCGTGTGTTCATACTCTGCTTCTGTTCACGCACAGTATGGTGGTGAAGGCTTGCTTGCTCATCCTGCCGCAGGCTGAAGTCCTCCTAAGCTGCAGGACAGAGACCAGGCCATCCCCTGGAAAGCCCTATCTAAGCAGTTAGTTCAACCTGGCTGAAGAAAAAAGCCAGACTACAGAAGAAGCTGCAGGTCACAGCAATTAAGTCCTGGGGAGCATCCAAAAGGCTGTAGCTGGTTGAAGAATTTGGGAACAGGATCTTGTGGTGATATATTGTGTACCCTAATAAACTTATCTGGGGATCAGAGGACAGAATCAGTCACTAGATTAGACATAGAGGCCAGTCAGAGGGGGCAAAACCTTTAATCCTGGCACTTGAGATCTCATGCCTTTTCTTGGAAAGCACACATGCCTTTAATTCTAGGAAGTGACATTGCTGGGCGGAGAAAGGTATATAAGGCTTGAAGAGACAGAACTAAGGCAGTTCAACTGAGACCCTGAGAGGTGAGGACTCAGAGGCTTTCATTCTGAGGATTCATGGAAACAGGACTCGCTGAGGAGTTGGTGAGGTGAGGTTGTCTGCGACTTGTTCTGTCTCTCTGATCTTTCAGCCTTCACCCCAATATCTGATTCTGGATTTTTCATTAATAAGTCCATTTAGCAATTTGTGTTATAGGATCTGGCATCAATACCCCCAGAAATGAGAAAAAAAAAGGGACCAAGTCTTAACCTAGGGTCCATCAGAAATGGCAGTAAATGCAGCAGGAGGCTGTGATGTCGGTCAGGAGTCTGGGGTGAGGCCTGGCTGGATCAGACCTTGCTGTATGGACAACAGCTTCTCAAACTGCTTCCCTTGGGCTGTGTTCTGAAGAGCACAGAAGGAACCACTGAGGCAATGTCTATTCCCCTCCTCATAAAGTCGCAATGGCAAACCAAAGTTACGATCGACCAAGGTTATCCCGGGAGCCAATGAGTTTGTTGGAGTTACTTATAGAGCAACTATAACCACTTATAGGTAAGTGGTTATGAGCAGGAGAGTGGGTGACCCTAAACACAGATGATGGTTTCCCCTGCTTAGATGGCGCCCTGGTCCTCCAGTGGTCCCCAGTTTATACTCTCTAGCCCCTCTCTGAGGTCCTGAGGACATTTGGGCAGAATTGCCTGTAATTGTCTGGGAGCACGGGCTGGATCCTCTGATGAGGACCCGGGAGCTTCTGTCTCTCCCTCATGAGGGAAAGTCAAAATTCCACATGCCCAGCTGTGGTTGTCTTTGGCATGCAGGCCCTGGTGAACCAGGGACGGCAGTGGTTTGGCTCAGAAGACAATCTGGTACATCTCAACCATTGACTCTCATCTTTTGCTCCTTTTAAACTCGGCCCCAAGAAATGAAAATGGGGGAGAATGCAAGATGACTCAACAGGTAAAGGACTTTGCCCTCAAACCCAGGGACCCAAATTTGATCACCAGAACCCATCGTGGAATTCCAGCAGTGACCCAGGATCATTGTCCCCTGACCTCACACATCTGACCTCCATGTGTGCTGTGGCATGTGAGTGCTCACTCACATACATATCTCTCTCTCTCTCTCTCTCTCTCTCTCTCTCTCTCTCTCTCTCTCTCTCTCTCTCTCTCACACACACACACACACACACACACCAATAATAAAATAAAAATTAAGAAAAGAGAATGACAATTTCTCAGCATGGTGTTCTCATTCTGTGTCCCCAGACTTCTGTCCCACTTCCCTACAGTCACAGGATCCCCAAATTCCTGTAGTGCAGCCAGTGAAAACTGAGACCGCTCCAGGAGGTGTAGACCTGTCCAGTTCCCTGCTCCATGAACTGGGGAGATGGTTGTTTCTCTACAAACATTTCCCCACTTGTACTGAGTGTTCAAACCTTTGGCCTCAAGAGACCTTGGCATGGACTGCATGTCCCTGCCCAGTCCATCTTCAGATCACAAAAGGAGCCACAGAAACCCAGAGTCTAACAAGCCTCAAAGCCAGGCAAGAACTTAGCAGCCTGAGGAAAGACGGCCACTACAAGCTCAAGGCCAGCATGAACTACACAGTGAGTTCTGGGCCAGCTCATGCTATGAATTCATCTTCAACCCCCTTAAAGGCTCCAAACACAGCGATTCCAGTACAGAAGCAGCTTTTCATTTCTCTTACCAGTTGAAGAATTAAAGACGAAGACTGGGATGGTGACTTAGTGGTAGACTGCTCGTCTAGTGTTCCCGAGGCTCTGGGTTCAACCCCAAGACTACAGAAACGAACGAATGTGGTAGCCCAGGTCTATAATCCCAGTGCTTGGAAGGCAGAAGTAGGAGTCCATAAATTTGAGGCTAGCCTGGGCTAAGGAAGAACAGGGGCTACACAGCAAGACTCTCTCAAAATATCAAAACAAATCCAGACTTGGTGTCACATGCTTTTAATCCCAGGACTTGGAGGCAAAGGCAGGCAGATCTCTGAGTTCCAGGCCAGCCAGGGTTACACAGTGAGACCCTGTCTCAAAAACAAAACAATGCTGCCCCCCCCACCCATATCTCAAAGCAAATGAAAATGAACACAATCAAGGTACAGATTTCATTTGGGGATTTAGTAAGTGTTAAGTAGTTGAAGAGAGAAATTGCAATACCCATAGCATTTAAGAACTGAAAGATGTGTCTGCTCAGCAGGTTCAAAGGAAGAAAATGCATAAATCATAAAATATTGCCATTATCTAGCTTCATGCTATGCATGGTGTCTGCATGCAGACCTACTAAGGACTTTGAGAAAGTAGATGTGACACCTTGTCTATCCAAAATAAGACTGAAAATAATTTAGTAGAAGGCCTGCAAAAAAACGATTCAGAATGACTGTCAACCGAGCAGCAATGTATATTTCATCTTCTATGGAGAGTGTGGCATTCCTAACTTCTGGGTGTTTCATCATCTTAATGCGTACTTGCTCCAAATGTTCCCAAGACTCAATGGTGCACTTCTGGGTGACGTTGGCTGCAGAAGCCTTGAACTCTCTCACCACATCAATGGAAGGGAGCTTCTCAGCAAATTCAGCAAACACAGATCCAAGTTCATACAACACCCGGCCTTCTTCAGAGGTGCATGTCTCAGGCAGGGTCACTGAGCGCCCGACCCTCTTCAGTTCCCCAGGGGATCCCCCCAGACCCCTCAGAATGGCTTCGTTATCGCCAGTCCCTTGCTCCTTGATGAGCTTTTGACTCTCGAGGATCAGGGTTTCAGTGTTGTCTTTTCCTCCCACCCCACTGAGCTGAAGCTGCAGAGAGTGGGCCTCGGTGGGGCAGCCAATGTCCTCCAAGGCCACTCTTAGTGCTAAGAGGGACAAATACTCAGGCAAGGGGGCTAAGGAGGGGGCTGCGTACAGGAGGTCCTGGCAGGTGCCAGGGGCTGGAGCAGGGATCTTCCCGGAGATCACATGTGATGTAGGTTCAGGCTCTGTGATAGCCCGCTGAGGGGGCAGGGCGCCATTCTGGGTATTCCTTGGAAAGGCGGCCACTGAGGACAGCAAGACACAGCCAAGGAGCAGTGCAGCCTGGATCATGGTGGGTCAGCAGAACAGCCCTGTCGGGAAGAAGAACTCAGGTGAGGAGGTGGGAAACCCAACATGAACGGGCGCCAAGAATGGTCAGAGCTTGGGAGAGTCCTAGTCCTCGGAGACCTCGGTTTCCGTTTTTACCCCCCTTAGAAGCCGTGTGTCACCCTCACCTGTCCTGAAGGCAGCAGCCAGAGGAATGAGGTGGTCCTGTCTCAGCGCGTCCCCTCCAGTGGCTGGAGTGGCTGCCTTCCAGATCGGATGACTGAAATGAACATTCTCAAATATTGATCTCCTCTTTCTGGGCTAGACTTTGTCCAACCAGCTATTGCCTCATCCTGACCAACATGGCTTCCCCGTGTGCAGCTCTGATTTCCGTAGACCATGGTCTGGTCAACCTAAGTTCTTATTTAGTCATAAACCAGAGAACAAAGCCCCTCTACATCTTCTAGGCAATGGAAAGTTTGTTTCCTCTCTTTCAAGACAGGGTCTTCGGTAGCCTTGGTTGGCCCGGAATTTGGATTAATAGCAATGGATGACCTTGAATTTCTGATCCTTCTGCCATTCCCTCCCCACTACTGGGATTTACAGGTATGTGCTATGATGTGCAGTTTATGTGGTACTGGGAATCAAATCCAAGGATTCATGTATGTTAAGTAAGCATGCTACTAACTGGGCTATCTTCCTAGTCCATATAGATTTTTTTTTTAATTTTATTTGTTTTATAATACCATTCAGTTCTACATATCAGCCAGGGGTTACCCTATTCTACCCCCTCCCACCCCCTTCCCTTACCCCCAGCCCACCCCCCATTCCCACCTCCTCCAGGGCAAATCCTCCCCCGAGGACTGCAATCAACCTGGTAGACTCAGTCCAGGCAGGTCCAGTCCTTTCCTCCCAGACTGAGCCAAGTTTCCCTGCATAAGCTCCAGGTTTCAAACAGCCAACTCCCAAACTGATCAAGCCAATCAACTGTCTCACCTATTCAGAGGGCCTGATCCAGCTGGGGGCCCCTCAGCCTTTGGTTCATAGTTCATGTGTTTCCATTCATTTGGCTATTTTTTTTCAATAATTGAGTAAAACCCGAAATTTATTATAAGCCACAGTCGTCCTAGGGACCTCCATGCTAAATATATAGCTTCCATGGTTCTATGGGTTGTGGTCTGATTGTTCTTTATTTTATATCTAGAATCCACTTATGAGTGAGTACATACCATGACTGTGTTTCTGGGTTTGGGTTACCTCACTCAGGATGATTTTTTCTAGTTCCATCCATTTGCCTGCAATTTTCATGCTTTCATTGTTTTTCTCTGCTGAGTAGTACTCCATTGTGTATATGTACCACATTTTTTCATCCATTCTTCATTTGATGGGCATCTAGGTTGTTTCCAGGTTCTGGCTATTACAAATAGTGCTGCTATGAACATAGCTGAGCATGTATCTTTATGGTATGAATCAGCATTCCTTGGGTAGATGCCCATGAGTGGGATGGCTGGGTCTTGAGGTAGTTGGATTCCTAATTTTCTGAGAAACCGCCATATTGATTTCCACAGTGGTTGTACAAGTTTACATTCCCACCAACAGTGGAGGAGTGTTCCCTTTGCTCCACATCCTCTCCAACATTGACTGTCATTGGTGTTTTTGATCGTAGCCATTCTAACTGGTGTAAGGTGGTATCTCAGAGTCGTTTTGATTTGCATTTCTCTGATGATTAAGGATGTTGAGCATTTCTTTAAATGTCTTTTTTTTTTTTTTTTTTTTTTTTTTTTTTTTTTTTTGGTTTTTCGAGACAGGGTTTCTCTGTGTAGCTTTGCGCCTTTCCTGGGATTCACTTGGTAGTCCAGCCTGGCCTCGAACTCACAGAGATCCGCCTGGCTCTGTCTTTAAATGTCTTTAAGCCGTTTGTATTTCTTGTTTTGTGAATTCTCTGTTTAGCTCTTTAGCCCATTTTTTAATTGGACTGTTCAGTATTTTGATGTCTAGTTTCTTCAGTTCTTTATATATTGTGGAGATCAATCCTCTGTCAGATGTGGGGTTGGTGAAGATCTTTTCCCAATCTGTTGGCTGTCTGTCTTATTGACTGTGTCTTTTGCCCTGCAAAAGCTTCTCAATTTCGAGAGGTCCCATTTATTAATTGTTGTGCTCAGGGTCTGTGCTGTTGGTGTTTTATTTAGGAAATGGTCTCCGGTGCCAATGCGTTCAAGAGTGCTTCCTACATTCTTTTTTATTAAGTTTAGTGTAACTGGATTTATGTTTAGGTCTTTGATCCACTTGGACTTGAGTTTTGTGCATGGTGACAGATATGGATCTATTTGTAATCTTTTACATATTGACATCCAGTTATGCCAGCACCATTTGTTGAAGATACTTTCTTTGTTCCATTGTATAGTTTTGGCTCCTTTGTCAAAAACCAGGTGTTCATATGTGCATGGATTAATGTCAGGATCTTCAATTCGATTCCATTGGTCCGTATGTCGATTTTTATACCAGTACCAAGCTGTTTTTATTACTATAGCTCTATAGTAGAGTTTGAGGTCAGGGATGGTGATGCCTCCAAGGGTTGCTTTATCGTATAGGATTCTTTTAGCTATCCTGGGTCTTTTGTTTTTCCATATAAAGTTGAGTATTTTTCTTTCCAAGTCTGTGAAGAATTGTGTTGGGATTTTGATGGGGATTGCATTGAATCTGTAGATTGCTTTTGGTAAGATTGCCATTTTTACTATGTTAATCCTACCTATCCATGAGCATGGGAGATCCTTCCATTTTCTGATATCTTCTTCAATTTCTTTCTTTAGAGATTTAAAGTTCTTATCAAAAAGGTCCTTCACTTGTTTAGTTAGTGTTATCCCAAGGTATTTTATATTATTTGTGGCTATTGTAAAGGGTGATGTTTCTCTGACTTCTTTCTCAGCCCTTTCATCATTTGTGTATAGGAGGGCTACTGATTTTTTTGAGTTGATCTTGTATCCTGCTACTTTACTGAAGGAGTTTATCAGCTGTAGGAGTTCCCTGGTAGAGTTTTTGGGGTCACTTATGTATACTATCATATCATCTGCAAATAGTGAAAGTTTGACTTTTTCCTTTCCAATTTGTATCCCTTTGATCTCCTTTGGTTGTCTTATTGCTCTAGCTAGAACTTCTAGTACTACCATATATATTTTAAAGACTTACCAATCACAAGTTCTGAAAAACAGAACCTACCAGCAAATCAAACTGTGTCAGAGCAGACTTTGAGGATTTAATGTTTTTTTAAATATTTTTTATTTTTAATGATGTGTAGGTGTGTCCACAAGTACAGGTGCCCACAGAGGCCAGACAAGCTAGGTAGAGGCAGTTGTCAACCACCTGACATGGCTGTGAGGACTCAGAACTCCAGTCCTCTGGAGACGTAGTTCTTAACCACTGAGACATCTCTCCAGCTCCTGTTCACTTTTTTATTGTTCTTTGAGACAGGATCTCTCTATGTAGTCCCAGCTGTCCTGGAACTTTGTAGAGCAGGCTGGCCTTGAACTCACAGAGATCTTCCTGCATCTCACAGAGATCTTCCTGCATCTGTCTCCCAGGCGATGGGATTAAAGGTGTGAGCCACGATCCTGGCTATGTGCTTCTTTCTGACACTCTCCAGCCCAAGCTGACCTGACTTCCTATGCAGTGGGGGTAACTTTGCTTCCCTCTCCAGAGTGCTGAGATCATAGGCCTGGGCCACCACACCTGTTTTGTTAAGACAGGCTCTCAGACTCAGTGGGTGAAAGGCACAGCTGGAACAAGCCTGACAACCTGAATTCTGACATCAGAGCCCAGGCAATAAAGAGTTCGGAAAAACATATGAAATGTCAAAAAAAATTTAAAAAATTAATTATGCATCTGGGTATT
The DNA here is from genome assembly GCF_004664715.2 of Peromyscus leucopus. Classification (NCBI taxonomy): domain Eukaryota; kingdom Metazoa; phylum Chordata; class Mammalia; order Rodentia; family Cricetidae; genus Peromyscus; species Peromyscus leucopus. The sequence goes on from NC_051078.1 coordinate 2,158,906, forward strand.
TTACCTTCATGAGTATCTACACACCACATGCATGCAGTGCTCACCAGAACCAGGAGGCATCGGATTCCCTGGAACTGAGTATTAGACAGTTGTGACCTAGGTACTGGGAATCAAACCTGGGGTCCTTTGGAAGAGCAACCACTGAGCCGTCTCTTCAGCCCCCATAAATTTTTTTTTTAAAAAACAAGCCTAGGAAGAGCTGGAAGACGGTGTGGCTATATTCCTATCAGAGGAGTAGTATGTTTTTCTTTTCTATTTTTGGGGCTTGCCTCAAACTTCCTGTGTCAAGGCTGGCCTTGAATTCCTGACCATCCTGCCTCCATCTCTCAAATGCTAGGGCTACAGGTGTAAACCACCATCCCTAGCTGAAGAAACTAAAGACAACCAGTGTCGTGGTGCAGAGAAACAGCCCGGTGTAGTATAGAGCAGGCCTTTGGCTTCCACTCCGTTTTCTACGTTTTTAAATCCTTATAATCTGCTTTGTGGGGCGGTCTAGATGACTGCGGCCAGTCCCCCGGGGAACCAATCACATGACGAGAGGCCGAGAACTCTCCGTCCTAGCCCCGACTTCACAAGGGGGTGAGAGGGCCAACTTTGATAACGCGGTGGTCAGCGACTGTCATCAATCATGCTTACGTAACGGATTTCATAACTCCTCTTGAAGGTCAGAGCTCTGAGGGCAGCTGTCTCAGGCAGCAGAACCCGCCCGGTGGTGATGGGGCAGCAGGACAGCGTCAAGACTGGCCAGAGCCAGAAGGCACCAAAGTCCTTGGAAACTTCACTTTTTTTTTCCCTTTTGGTTTTTCCAGACAGGTTTTCTCTGGGTAGCCCTGGCTGTCCTGGAACTCACTCTGTAGCCCAGGCTGTCCTGGAACTCAGAGATCCGCCTGCCTCTGCCTCCAGAGTGCTGGGATCATAATGGCCATCTTCTGAACCTTCCCTTCGGCTTGGCCCCACTGGAAGCCAGGGACAGAGAGCTGGCTTCTGAAGCCGAGCCAAGCCCTTCGTTCGTACAGTTCATTCATTCTTCAGTTGTCATCGCCCAGTCCCTTGTCCTTCCCTTTGCCTGGTGCTGACAAACCGGTGTGAACCCCGGGAGCTCCTGCTCCTCCCAGTGCACACGTCAGATCTATTCTCAGGGCTGGAGGGACAGCTCCGGGAATGACCCGAGTTCAGTTCTGCCCCAGTCGGTATTCTATTGCAATGAAGACACCATGGCCACGGCAACTCTTAAAAGGGAAAACATTGGGCTGGAGAGATGGCTCAGTGGTTAAGAGCACTGGCAGCTCTTCCAGAGGTCCTGAGTTCAATTCCCAGCAACCACATGGTGGCTCACAGCCATCTGTAGTGAGATCTGGCGCCCTCTTCTGGCCTGCAGGCAAAACATGCCTTATACATAAATAAATAAATCTTTAAAAATGTATACATAAAAATAAAAGAGAAACATTTAATTGGGGGGCTGACGGTTCCAGAGGTTGTCCATTATCGTGGTGGGAGATGGTGCTAAGATTGCTACATCTTGACCAGCAGACAAGTGAAGTGGTCTGTCTCACTGGGCATGGCTTGAGAATGAGACCTCAATGCCCGCCTCCACAGTGACACCCTTCCTGCAAGGCCACACCTCCCAATAGTGCCCTTCCCTATGGGGGCCACTGTCTTTCAAACCACAAGTTCCTAGCACCCATACCCGGTAGTTCACAACTGCCCATGACGCATGACTCCCGCTCCAAAGGGCCCAGTGCCCTCATCTGGCCTCTCGGGTACCCACATACACATCTGGCCTCTCGGGTACCCACATACTCATCTGGCCTCTCGGGTACCCACATACTCATCTGGCCTCTCGGGTACCCACATACTCATCTGGCCTCTCGGGTACCCACATACACATCTGGCATACACTTACAGATATAGAGAATATAATTTTTTAAAAATTTATTCTCGATGTTTTGTTTTTTTTTTTTTAAACTATATCTATATCTAAATATAATTATGTACATAGTGTTCCACCTGCATGCCAGAAGAAGGCATTAGATCTCATAAATGGTTGTGAGCCACCACGTGGTTGCTGGGAACTGAACTCAGGACCTCTGGAAGAACAGTCAGTGCTCTTGACCTCTGAGCTATCTCTCCAGCCCTCTTGTTTTTTTAAGGTAGAGTTTCACTAGCTTGTCCAGGAAGGCCTCAAATTCAAGATCTTCTTATTCCAGCCTCATGAGGAGCTGATCCAACAGGCTGTACCTGTGGCCAACAAGACAAAGCTTCTTGAGGTGACACTGCTTTTGTGTCTATAGGGGAAGGACAGAAGAAAAAGAGAAGCCTCTCTTTTTAAAATTACATTTATTGGGCCAGGCATGGTGGTATACCCAGCCTTTTCCTCTCCTGTGGTAATCCTCTGCTTCCCTGCTCAGCTCAGGATATGATTTAACTCTAACTCTTAAAAGTTCTTCCAAAAACGCAACAGATGGCTGGCTGGTGAACTGAGTGACAAGTGACATCAACACCAGCAACTTTTAATTTACATGTTTTTATGGAACACAAATCAAGATGTCTGCCATCTTGAGAGCAGTGCATCCCAACTCTGCCTCGACTGCAGGAATGGGCTCTCAACCACTGGAAAGAAAATGAAGGAAATCCAGTGCTTTCTGAGGGCAGTGTGATCGCCCCATGTGCAGTCATGAAGCTCTCTGTGCGGCGGGGACCCACCTCAGACAGCCAGAGGCGTGCAGGCTGCCCTGCGTATTTCATTCACTCCCCGTCTCCTACGGGACGGTTCCTAGAAGAGGATTACATTTCCAGAGTCCAGCTGGATTTCACATCAGAGACGATAAAGCTGGGGCAGGACGACGCAGAGTCCACCCAGCACTGCTGCCCTGGGGGTTCCTGGGCCTTCGACGTAGGGACGATCGCTTCGGTGCAAACACGGCAGCTCCTAGGCCTTCCAACTGCATCTGTCTCCAGCGCGAGGCATCTGGCCTCAGTCGTCATCATCATCCTCGATTTGAAACCGTTTCTTCTTGTGGATTACTGGAGTTCCCAGCTCTGGTGCTGTGGGGATGGCAGGTCAGAGACAAAAAGAGAAAACATCTCAGTCTGTAAAAGAAGAAGGCAGAGCAGAAGGAAAAGCAGGCCCCAGAGTCCCTACCTTGCCCCCTCCCCTCATCCTCCTCTTCGTCATCACTGTCCAGCAGTTCCCGCTTCTTGGGCATTATTTTCCGTTCTTTCTCCCCAGTGATCTCTTCCTCTGAAGTGACTGTAAGACACAAAATTAAGGAACTAGATCTGCATCATCTCAAAACACCTCGCCAGCCCTCACACCCTCATGAGCGGCACAGAGTTAGTCATCAAGGGGTAAGCGGTGACACTTTACCTTCTGGGGACACCAGGCCTGCCTTCTTCTTACGGGCTGACAAGAGGGCTCTCAGGGCTCTGGCTCGGTGCTCCTCACTGGGACTCTGCTCTCCGGGGACTCCTGGATGTAGCTCTGGCTCCTCTTCTCTCTCTCCCTCGTCTTGTTGATTCAAAGAAGCTGCCACTCTCCGAAGCTGGGTGGGGCTCAACTTGGCTGGAATTCGCCAGAAGGTTTCCTACAGGAGTTTAGCAGGTGACGTGACTGCAGGGAGAGGACCAGCCTCTCTGGTCTACATTTTTAGTTATTCATTGAATAACTACGAGTAAACTGAGTAATAGAACATGAAATAATAAATATGGAGAATGATCCATAGGAATTGTGAACTTGACTTCTTATTCATAACATATATCCAATAACTAGCTTAATACTACATCAGGTTCCCAGTAAATACAGCTGTTAACAGTATATGCAGGAAAGGATCTTGTAAAAGTGAACCAGGTGTGACCCATGCGCAGAATCAAGGGGAGAAAACCAACATGCTACAGAGCTATTGGACTGGGCACCAAAGTGATTACACTGGATTTCTGAGTTGGATGGGCAGTAAGAGTGCTTCTCTGAGGAAGTGACATTGAGTTAGCTGCCCTTGAAGGCTGGTTGAGGTTCAACAGGAAGATGGGGTGGCGCATGTCTGTCTGTCTGTCTGTACCTCCTTGTATGGGTAGCTGGAGCCTTCCAAAAGGAAGACGAACTGGCTATGCATGAACAGCCCCAGAATTTGCAGGGTGCAGAGTAGTTCAGATCGATGGGAGGAGGCAGTGTGTGTGGAATGGCCGTGCGAAGACAGGCATGCCACCTGGAGGCTGTGAGCACACAGATCCATCAAGTGCTCCAGACAGAGAAGGGGCAGCCTGGGGACTAGAGCATGGATTCAGGAAGGGAGGCTCGAGAGGAGGGAAGGACAGCAAGGACCTGATGTAGGAACCTGTGAACAAAGACCCAGGGCAGCAGGGCAGACCAGGGCAGCAGGGAAGGTGTTCTGACAGGGCCAGAGAGCCCTGCTGACACTGTGCTAGCTCAGCTTGCCGGCCCTGAGGAGGGGGCCGATCCCTAGCTTGCAGACACCATCTTGCTCTGACACCTGCCTGTCCTGAGGAGGGGGGCCGGATCCCCAGCTTCCGTAGCAGATGCTGAAACTGTCCGTTCTCCATGGCTTCCTCGTTCTCTTCTGTCAGAGGCACCAGAGGGATTGCCTGGGAGCAGCCTGGAACCGAGGGACAGCACGTGGTGAGGATGCGAAGAAAGTCCCGGTCCCTGGCCCCGGACACTGGGCCCAAGCAGCCCTGGTGTCCCAGCGCACTTACCGTCCTCTTCCCGATCATCCGCTGCGCGAATCAGGCAGCTCTGGAGCCACAGGAGGGGAGCGGAGAGACCTGCGAGAAGAGGGGACTTGGTGTCCACCCCGTCCAACCCTCCCCCTCTGACATCTCTCCCAGCCCAACTCCTCACCTTCCTGACGCAGGCTTTGACCCAGGTTTTCAGCAGAGAAAACTGAGCTTCCCTGAACTGGTTCTTCCTCCAAGTCCTCCTCTTTCTCTTCATCCTCTTCACTCTCTTCCTCTTCCGGATCATCCTGCCAAGAATCTTTCGGGGACTCGTCTCCATCTGACTAAAATTCATTGGAGACAGAGATAGGGTCTCAGGGGGGCCTTAGTGGGGCTTGGTTCTCTCCACCCACTGAAGGGACCTGGCCCGAGCGGCCTGCAGCAGGAGGAATCCAAGAGTGCTTTGTGGGGCAAGGCCCAGGCCGCAAGAGCCAGGCTAAGACGGTTACCACGCGAGGGGGCGCCAACTTCTTTCTCCGTTTCTTGTACAGTTGCCGCCGCTCAGACACCAACCCGAGGGCCAGCAGTTTATCCACTATTCGAGCCCGAGAACGTTTAGCTGTGATATTCTTCATGATATGACCAAGAACATCTGGAGGGAGGGAGGGAGGGAGAGGGAGGGAGGGAGTTTGGATACTGTAGAGCAACTGGGAAGGGGTGAATAATGGAAATCGGGCTAGCTCAGTCCTCTCCAGCAGAACAGGGGCAGTGGGGAAATGGGGCGCTCGGTGCGTCCCCCTCGCTCACCGTCAGAAGCCTGGAACTCCTCAAAGAGCCGCTGCAGCTCCAGCTCCTGGTCCGCAGTCCACAAGACAATCTGGGTCCCTTTCCTGTTCAGGCAGGTGTCAGTGCCGGGGGCCTTGGTTCCTCCCCCGTCCCCCTGAGCACGTGCCTTACCTCTGGAAGTCCTTGACACTGCCGGCCAGTCCCATCCGTACCAGATGGTGGATGACCTGCTTGCGTGTTCGAGAAGCAGGTTTCAGATGCTCGAGGATGGTCTCCACCACATCCTGCCCTGTGTGGAGAAGGGATGGGCAGTATGGAGGACTCGGAGGGCTGAGGCGACCCCCCTCAGTCTCTCGAGACCTCAAAGCCTCACACCTTCCACATCCTTATGGGCGAGGTATAGATCCTGAAGCTGGGCCTCTTCCTCAGGGCTCCACGCAGCAGCTCTGTGGCTGGAAGACATGAACCGTAGAAGAGGGCAGGTGCATGGAGGCATCGGTTTAAAAGGACAGGCAAAGCTCTCCTGCATTGGGGGGGCGGTAACCAAAGAGACAAGCAGCAGAGGCCCGAATACACGTTTCCTCTGCTCTCCTATGTGAGAGGCCTTTGGTCTTGGGCCTCAGAACCCGACACTCCAAGGACAAGGGGAAAGTGGGAAAAGAGCAGTCAGTGTGAACGGGGGATCACAGACAAGGACAGAGGACAAGCGTTTCTGTGAGGCCTGTCTGGTTTTAGACAAGGTCTCATGTGACCCAGGGTGGCCTTGTATTTGCTGTGTAGTCCAGGTGGACCTTGAACTCATCTTCCTGCCTCCGTCTCCTAAGTGCTGGGGTCACAGGCATGGATCACCACACCCAGCTTGACTCCCAGCACGTTTTAGGAAAGCGCACAGGGACTCTCTGGGGACCACCCACTGCCATCAGTGGCCACCTCTGTCACGGCTGGTGACAGAGGAGGAAACTAAAGGTGGCAGACGTCTTGTTCCTGTCCTGGGTAACCTCAGGACAAGCACTGAGTCTAGGGGCCTACTCCCTTCCTCCTGAAAGGAGAAACATGGGGTCAATGACACCAATGCCCTGTGCCTGCGCCACCCCCTCAACCCCCGCCCTCCCAGACCTCCGCCTACCCAGTGTCAAGGGAGCCATAGCCCTGGGTCATCTCTCGGACCACCACAGTATTCTTCCAGAACAGCAGCTCCACAAAAGCCTTTGGGTTCACTGCAGCCAAGGCAAAGAACTTGCCGAGGACGTATTTGGCAAAAGTCACCAGCTCCTGTCAGAAAGGGCAGCTGCCATGCACCCCGGCCCGAATGAACTGGCGGGCCTGGCCGCTGCTCTCCTGGTCCCGGCCTGTCTCCACCGCCTCGCTTTACCCGCCTGCTGACCTCTCCACTGGGTCCTCACCCTCTGGCCCACACCCCGCTGTGCCCGCACCTTGTAGGCCCCAGCAGCCGGGTCGCTCAGAAGCCGGTTGAAGAGGCAGAACAGCGAGAGCTGGAAAAGCAGGGCTTCCATGCCCAGGTCGTGCGCCAGCCGGTGCAGCATCTTGGCGATACAGTGGTTGGTGTGAGCGCCGTTCTGCCGGTAGCTCCGCAGCAGGAGCACGTAGGCTCGCACGACGGCTGGGCACGCAAAGCTGCACGAGACACGGCGGGAGGGAGGGAGGACTCAGCGCCCGGGAGCGCCGCCGCGCATGCGTGCGTCCTCACAGGCCCGACCACCCTCTGGACCACCCTCTCAGCCCGCACCGTTTCAAGTAGTCCAGGAAGTTAAACTCTTTCTCTGACACCTGGACCACCTGCAGCTCCTCGTCCTCCTCTTCCTCCTCCTCCTCGTCCTCGGCGTCTCCTTCCATCGGCTCCTGCTGCCCTGTAGAGTGAGGATGGCCGCGTTTCTGCCACGCTGGTGCAGAGCGCCGCCGGGACGAGACGGGAGGGAATGGATGGAGACTCACTCGGAAGGGGTGCGGAGAGGATTCGCTTCAGCAACTGCATTTCTTCCCCAGGGGAGATGTCCGGAGAGCCGAACACGTTTCCTTCAGGCCACACCTCCCTGGGGACAGCCAGAAAAGGCTTTAATCACAGGAAACTGGAGCTGCAGTGAGGAGAAAGGAAGGGGAGCTGCTCCCTCCCTCAGTGATGAAGCAGCCTGGGGAATTTTTCTCACAAAGCACTGGCTGCTCTTGCAGACCTGGGTTCAATACCCAGCACCCACATGGCAGCTCACAATCACCTGTAACCCAGTTCCAGAGGACCTGAGATCCTCTTCTGGCCTTCACAGGCAAACAGGAACGGATGTGCACCACATACACACATTCAGGCAAAACGCTCATACACATAAAACAATTTAACACACACACACAGAGGTAAAAATAACACTCAAGGGAGGGATGCAGTGTCTCGTGTCTGCGTGTCTGCAGGTATACTCATCATATCCACACTGACAGACACCGAAAGGTCAACCCATCAACATGCTACCCATGGTTAACCTCAGCGGGTAGGTTGTACTTACTTTTCTTCCTCAGTTTATTTATTTATTTTTTTTAACTTCACTTTTTTTTAAAAAAAGATTTATTTATTTATTGTATATATAATGTTCTGCCTGCATGTATGCCTGCAGGCCAGAAGAGGGCACCAGACCTTATTACAGATGGTTGTGAGCCACCATGTGGTTGCTGGGAATTGAACTCAGGACCTTTGGAAGAACAGCCAGTACTCTTAACCTCTAAGCCATCTCTCCAGCCCTTCTTCCTCAGTTTAACTGTGTTTACTGACACTTCTAAAAACAAAATACTAGCCAATCAAAGCTTACGAAGTAAGTGTTGAGTACAGAGATCCACAGCCTCTGCTGGGAATCCTCTCTTCTGAACACTGAGAACCCTGGACCCCAGTGAATGCCTCGCCATTCCCTCAGGGCCCAGGAGGATGGGTACACAGGATTCTTACCGGGCAGACCGCAGGAGGGCCAGGGCTTGTGGGGCCCTGTCAGCCAGAAGGCAGTCCTGGAGCCTCACCATGGCTTCCACCCGCTGCTCCTCCACCGGTATCTCGGAGGCCGCATCAAAGGGGACGATGGAGTCTACACTGAGCTCAGGCTCCTACAGACAGACAGCCATGGGAGCAGAGTGGAGGAAATCCAGACTGTCCACAGAGAACTGTCCTCAAAAAGGACAGGACTTCCCTAACTACCAACCTGGGCACACTGCAGCAGCTGCTCTTCCAGGGCTGGCCACATGGCCTCCAGCTCCCCAGGGCTACGTGAGACATTACCAGAAGCAACACCTTGGTCTTGAATCTTCTTTTTCTTTTTTCTCTTTTTTCTTTTGTTCTAAGGGGAAAGAACTGTATGGTAAGAGCAGGCGAGCCATGGAAGTCTCTGTCCCTCAGGGTTAGTGAAGTGGAATGCAGGCAGAGGACATGTCCTTGCCCTCCAGGAGAAACAGGCAGTCAAGAGAAAATGCCATTACAGTCCGGAAGAGCTACAATGAGGGGAGCACAAAATGCCTATTCTTGGAGTAAGAGTTTGTGAAAAGTGGCCATGTGTTTTTTAATTAAAAACAAAACAAACCACACAATTATTTTATTTTGTGTGTTCATGGTGATGCGCATGTGCTGGCATGTGTGGAGAACAGAGAAACACTTGTGAGAGCCAACCATACGGGTCCTAAGATCAAACTCCATTTGTCAGGTTGGTGGCAAGGGCCTTTACCCACTGAGCCACCTTGTCAGCCTGGAAATGCCTGACCTTGCACAGAGCACAGAAAGATGCGTCAAGGTCAACACCACGAAAGGCAGGACTGCGAGCGAGATGGCTCAGAGGGAGACGGTGCTCCAGCCCGCCTCACGACGGTGGACTCAACTGTGGAAGAAGAGAGCTGAGTCCACAGGCTTCCCTTTGGCCTCCACGGACGCGCCACGGCACAGGCTCTCCCCCACCCCCACCCCCACATAAATAAATGCCAAAGGCAAAGCAAATATAAAGAAAGCCCTGGTCTTTTCCCTTTTGAGGACCAGGCATGTGAGTCAACATCCCACAGCTGTGAACCAGCCCACTGCATGGGTAATATCAAAGTCAGGTAGGAGCTGGGCCGTTAGTCCCAGCACTCGGGAGGCAGAGGCAGGCAGATCCTGTGAGTTTGAGGTCAAGCTGGTCTACAGAGTGAGTTCTAGGCCAGCCAAGGCTACACAGTGAGATTCTGTCCCAACCCAAATAGGACGGACAGATGGATGGGAATTATGCTTGACTCAATTACGCTTTATAATCAAAGGCAGAAGGAGCTCTGGGGTGCAGGAGGCCAGGACTTGAACATGGATGCCAGTGAGACCAGGGTGAGTTGCTTAACTACTCTTTAGACAGATGATAGAGTAGTTCCTTTGATTTTGCCAAATAAAAATAAACTAAACATTGTAACTGATTCTTATTTGATAACTGTTTTTGTTGTATATAATTTTACTATGTTAAAGTTAAAACCTTCCTTTTTGATTAGACAGAAAGGGGGAAATGCTGTATACTGTAAAGATCTGATCTGTCACTCAAATTGGTTTAATAAAAAGCTGACAGGCAACTGGGCAGGAGAAGGTCAGAGTCAGGAGTCGCCAGCCAGATGCAGAGGAAGCAAGATGAGAATGTTGTACTAAGGAAAGGTACCAAGCCATGTGGTTAAACGTAGATAAGAATTATGGGTTAATTTAAGTGTAAGAGGTAGTTAGTAATAAGCGTGAGCCATTGGCCAAAAATTTATAATTAATATAAGCCTCAGTGTGTTTGAGAGCAGCTGTAGGCCGCAGCGGGACAGAGAAAAGCCTCCATTTACATATATGTTTTGTTATCATATATGTATACACACCACATATGTGACCAGTGCTCCTGTGGGGTGCTGGATTCTGTGGAACTAAAGTTACAAATGGTGTGAGCGCTGGAAACTGAACCCAGGTCCTCTGGAAGAGCAGCCAGTGCTCTTAACCACTGAGCCATCTCTCCAGCCCCAGTCAGTTCTGACTTTATTACATTTGTGTGTGTGTGTGTGTGTGTGTGTGTGTGTGTGTGTGTGTGTGTGTCAGGGAGGGGGGACACATGGAGGGGTATGGAAGTCAGAGAACAACCTGGACAACGCTAATTTGTGAGTCCTGGGGCTGTAGGTCACCAGGCTCAGCAGTAAGTGCTTTTATCTGCTGAGCAATCTGGCCAGCCCCATACAAAAAAACAGACATGTTTTTACAAAGCCAAAACTTGGTGTCTCTAAGAGAAATTCCTTGGTATTTTTCTTTTCTTGACTTTGTGTTTTTGTCTTTTCATCTACCACCCAATTTTGAACACAATCTCCATTTGGGGACCTGGAGACTGACAATAGAGACTAGCCTGACCCGTGTGTGTGTGTGTGTGTGTGTGTGTGTGTGTGTGTGTGTGTGTGTGTGTGTGCAGGCTGTGTGAATTTGTATGTATGAAGGCATGGCAGAGGCTGGTGTGTCTTCCACTATGCCTGCTTCCTTCCCTTTGAGACAGAGTAAACACGATGAACCTGATGGTCAGCTCCACACTGGCAATACCGTGAACCTGTGGCCTTTAGTGCAGAAGAGTCCTAGCAGGTCACTGTCAGCTGTAGAATATGTGAGGAGCCCTCGTCCTTCGCCTCCCCACAGCTCTTCCCACATCCTGGAGCTGCCCAGTACCTGCACCATCAGGTTTCCTCGGCTCCGACAAAACCGCTCCAACATTTTGAGGAAGAGGTGGGTGGTCTCCACCAGGTCACAAAGGAATGAACGTGGGTGGTATCGCTCATCGAACTTTCTGAAGAGCGCCAGGAAGAGTTCTCGGTACTCCATCATATAGAAAATGTTGTCTAAGAAATGAGAAAGGAATGGAAGACTTGCAAAAGGAGAGATGAAGTTGGGACTTGGAAGAATAAGATTCTAGTCAAGAAATGGGAAGGCCGGGATCAGAGACCAGGCCAGGGCCTCACTTTTGATGATGCGACTACTCTCTCTCACGGCCTCCTCGGGGCAGATGTCCATCTCATTCACCGTGGCCAGCAGCTCCTGATAGGCCTTGAGAGCCAAGTGCATCCTGACAAAGTGGAGGGCAACTTAAGGCTCTGGCAGAGGTGATGCCACCCTCCCCAAGATGCCACCCTCCAAACACAAGAAGCCCTGGTCCCTGCGCCAGCCTGACCACTTTAACCTGAGGCGGAAAAACAATTGATTATCCGCGATTCTGGTGGTCAGACTACCCGCAGGCTCAGGTCCTCACTGTGACCCCGTGGCCTTCCTCCCACTGACCGGCGTGCCCAGGAGGCCGCCTCCTTGCGGTCAGTCAGCATCATCTCGTAGTAGGTGGTGAGGTTCTGCTCCACGAAGTGGAAGGCACGGACACTGAGCGTCTCAGAGACGAAGCCAGGACGGAAGGAGGCCGCTCGGTTGAAGGCCATAAAGAAAGCCAGGGCCCACATGTAGTAGGTCTCATCGTGCTGTTGGGCTTTCTCCCGCAGCAGGTGATCCTAACGAAGAGACCACCGTGACCTCAGGGCTTCTAACTCTCGCCTGGAACCCACAATTTCCAGTTTGCTCAGGTCTATACACGGCCTCCTCCCTTTCCTTTGGGGAAATTGCTCCAGAGCTTTCTTTTTAAAAAGGATTCATTTTAGTTTTTAATTAACTTGTCTGTGTGTGTGTACACACAAGTGTTGGTGCCCCCAGAGGCCAGAAGAGGGCATCAGACCTTCTGAAGCTGTAGTTCCAGGCAGCATCAAGCAACCTGATGTGGGATCAAACCCTCTGCAGGAGCAGCGAGTGTTTGTAACTGCTCAACTATCCAGTCCCACCAAGAACTTCATTGTTTTTAGTCATGTTTAATAGCAACCCACTCCCTAGACTCTTCATCCCGTCAGCACCCCAATCCCCACCCCCCCACCCCCACCCCTGGTCCACACACGTTCAGCCTCCCTTGGGCTCCCTGACGGGTTGTCCTCCTTGCCAACCAGTGGCACCTCCCCTGTGTGCTACCCCTCCTTGCCAACCAGTGGCACCTCCCCTGTGTGCTACCCCTACCTGCCTAGATGTCCTTCCCGGGCTCTCACCTTGACGGCGCCCATGAGCGGGTTGTAGCAGTTCTCCAGGAACTCCGAGCAGAAGTCTCTGAGGAAGAGCCTCACGTTGAGGGCAGAACGGCGATGAACGGACAGCTCCCGGGCAGCCTGGCGACGCTTCGGCACCCTCCTGGGTTGCTTCCCCAGATCCGAACTGTAGTTTCGGAGCTGAGCGTATGGGTTGCGGCATCAGAGTAGGTCCTGACCACCCGCCCCTTGCAGCTCTTTTAACAGCCACCGTCCCCAAGCTTCTGGAGAAGAAGTACCTAGAAGGAGCTCTGCCTCTGGTGCCAGCATCGGTGGACACAACACTATCAACCCCAGAGGCTCTGCTTTCTGAGCCTAAGACAGAGCAGCTTCAACTCCAGAGACGGCCACCCTCCTCAGGTCCTGCGACTCCAAAAGCTTCCACCGTGTGCACACGCATACTCACACTGTGAAGGCCTTTGTGAAAGATGACGTCCCTCTCCCCAATGGACTTCAACCCCTGGACAACGTAGGAGCCCCCAAATCGAGAGTGCCTTCAAGGAAAAAAAAGGTTCCAAATGACTCCTCAATTCTCTCTCTTCTGTCAGCAGCTCTGTGAGAGTCAGTTTAAATTTTACCCAGCTCGAATTGGCCCGTGTTGGGTGTCTGCTGCTGGGACTCGGGAGCAGAGCAGAGCGCCCCGCACCCACCTGTTGCTTCGCTGGAGGGCTCGAGTCCTCTTCTCCGCCACCTCCCGCTGACGCAGCACCTCCAACTCTGCCACATCCGTGCTTCGCTCCTGAGCCAAGCGTCCCTGCCCTGTCCTGGCCAGCTGCTCCGGGTTCTGGATTTGGATGAGGAGGGAAGAATCAGAACCAGGACACTCGCTTCTTAGCCGCATCTCTTAGCCTCACTCCTCCTCGGAATGGACCCACAAACACACGGAACTGCTGACGGGCCTGGGCAGAAGACCCGGCCCCTGCACCCCTCACCTGCCTCCTCGGGAAGCCCCCATTCCTTCCAGAGCAACTGGGCGCACTGCAGAAAGCACACGGCGGAGCGGACGGGGAGCTGCAGGGCCTCACCTGGTCTCGGAACATCAGGGACACAATCTCCAGCACGTGGAGACTCCACTGCTGCTCAGCAGATGAGCTGGACAGGAAGAGGAGCAAGTCGTCCATGCCGCTGAGATGAATCGCCCAAAGCAGCCGGTCGTGGATGCTGGCGTCGTCATCGATCCTCTGAGCAGCCAGGGAGGGGGGGAAGGACACGTTCAGCCTCATGGCCGCCCTCCAAAGTCCCCTGGGCTCTTCCCCAGACTCGTCAGAAGACAGAAAACCTGAAAGCAGGGAGTGCACCCTGCCCAGCACAGGAACTCACGTGCCCCAGACCCTCACCTTCTCCTGCTCAAGGTCGGCTGGGACGTGGAGAATATTCCTGACTAGTAACAGGATCCGTTCTATTAGCAAGTTGTCTTCTTCCTGCCGATCCTCCCAGCCCTGGGCAGAGGAGAGAAAACTGGCATATACACAGACACACAGACAGACAGACAGACAGACACAGACAGACAGACAGACACACACACACAGAGGAATAGTGGCACATGTCTTTAACCCCAGCACTCAGGAGGCAGAGAAAGGGGGAGGATCTCTTAGTTCCAGGCCAGTCAGGGCTACAAAGTGAGACTGTTTCTACATAAATAAATAAATAAATAAATAAATAAATAAATAAATAAATAAATAAATATAAAATAAGAAAAGAGTGAGCCAAGTCTGGTGGCACAGGCCTGTAACCCCAGCTTCAAGACACTTGGGCAGAATGACTGCCAGTTCAAAGTCTGCACAGACTAGAGTGAGTTCAAGGTTATCCTGGGCAACAGAGTGACACCTTGCCTCAAAAACAAAAAAGAAAAGAGAGCTAGTGATCTGTTTCAGTGGTAGAGCCCTTGTTTAGCATGCGTCAGGGTCTGGATTCAATCCCCAGTACTATGGGGCAGAGGGCAAAGTACAGTAGTGCGTGGCTATAATCCCAGCACTCAGGAGGAAGAGGTAGGAGGATCATGAGTTCAAAACCATCTTCAGCTACATATAGTAAAGTGGTGAACTTAAGTGTGAAGCCAGCTTGGGCCACATGAGGCTCAATTTAAAGGGGGGTGGGGTGGGTGGTGAAGACACAGCTGAGCAGTGAGAGAACTTGTTGCTCTTGCAGAGGACCTCTATTCAGTTCCCAATCACCCACACTACAGTTTAGGGGTCCGATGCCCCTTCTGACCTCCGAGGGCACCCGACACACACAGTGCACATACACACATGCAAGCAGAGCATACATACATATAAAATAAAATAAATTAAAAACAGAAAAAGAGTAGGGAAGCAGAGAAAGAAGGGAGGGGCCAGGAGTCCCATGGTGGCCAGAAACTCCAGCGTAGACTGCCGCATCACTCAGGGCTGAGGACCCTCCTCTGCCTGGGAAGGTGAGGCACTCATGCCCTGTGGATGTGTAGGGCGGAGACTTACTCACCAGCTGCAGCAGCTCATACAAGGTTTCACTGAGGACGCCAAAAGCCTTCTCACTGGCAAAGGCCTGTGGAACGGGAACAGCTGGTAGGTAGTGCCTGTCTTCTCCTCCCTCCCTCTCCAAACTCGGACCTAGCACCTCTGGAGAAAGGCGTCTCACCTCTTTGTAGGCCTGCAGGTAAGTTAACACCTGCAGGAAATGGTGCCGCACATTGGGGTCCTTAGGCACGTTGCCAAAACAGAGCAAGGCTGGCTGAGTCAAATTCACCATCAGCCTGGGGAGAGGAAGAGGAAGTAGTGAGTTTCCTTGACGACACAGACTACAGGCGGCCAAAGTCGGAAGGCTGAGGCACAAACCTGATGACGGCATCGAAGAGGGGCTTGTCCTGGCGGTGCTGGGTGAGGATGGGCAGGAGGTCGCTCTGCAGGATCTGCGCAGCTCCCAACTGCTGCCGCACGTCTCGCGTCTCGTCCTCGTGCCTCAAGTAGCGGATCAAGTCCTTCACACTCTCTTTAGAGACAGAATAAAGCACTGACTGTGATCCCAGGAGAGGCTGTCCGGGTCCATTCCCTCTTCATACCCTGAGGAATTCACGAGACCTCAAAAGGGCGCTCACCTAAGCAATCTGGCTCCTTGTGGTAGGTGTCTCCTTCCAAGTACCCAAGGGCACTACACGTGGCTAGAAGTTCACAGTTCATCATGGACAAGTCCAGACACCAGAGGCCCAGCTATCGGAGGATGAAGTCGTGGAGGCCTGAGTGAGAAGGAAGAGGGACGCAGGGCCCCATGTGGTAAGGAAAAGGGACAAGCTAGGACTCAAGACGCGCGCGACTGCTCTCCTGTCAGAACTGAAAGGCCCAGGGAAAACCAACTTCCAACTCATCAACTGTGGTGCTGGGAATCAACTCAGGGAGGCCCCGAGCACGGGGGTGGGAGGGCAAGGCTTCTTCATGTGTGTGAATTAAGACCTGGCCCATACTACAGCCAGACCCTGAAACCAGAGAAGTGTGTTTCAGAGTTAAGACAAGGAAGAAAGGGGGACTGACTCAGATGTTCACCTTGGAGAGCGGTCTTCTACAGCTCTTCCTCAGTCTGCCCTCATCCGGATGTACCACAGGAGCTAAGAGCCCTAACTGTGGGCTGGTGAGATGGCTCAGCAGATAAGGATGCTTGCCACCAGGGCCGAGAACCTGAGTATTATCTACAGAACCCACATGGTAGGAGAGAGCTGACGCCTGCAAGTTGTCCTCCGACCTCCACATGTCCCCTCCCTCCAAAAGAAATAAAAAATCCCACCCCCAACCACACAGTGATTATGTATGCAGAGTGCAGGGATCCATGCGTATGTGCTTGTCTGTGCATGTGTGTGGAAGCCAGGGTCAACCTCAGGTATCACGCTCCGCCTCGTCATTCTGAGACAAGGTGTCTCACTCATCAGGCAAGGGTGGCCGGCCACTGAGTCCTAGGGATGCTTCTGCCTCTGCCTCCTCAGCGAAGGAATTACAACCACAAACCACCTAGCCTGGCTTTTAGCGTGGGTGTCGAGGCTTGAATTCAAGTCATTATACTCGTACAACACTTTCGTCCGCTGAGCGCCAGCCCCCTGTGAGAGACCTGATACCTCCCAGGATCTCCTCGGCTCCTCCCCAGTTACTCCTAAAGCCCAGCAGAAGGCAGCTCTAGCAGAACAGGAAGCAAAGGCGGCGAGCAGGAGATAACAAACTCCCAAACCCCTGCCGCTGCCCCAGAAGCAGCGCTCTCCTCTTCGAAGCATGTCCCCATTTGTCCAGGTCCCTGCCCCTCCACCAAGTAACCATGCGGGCACAGACGCGGAGTGCTGCGTGACTCAGAACCTGACGTCAACACCGCAAACGCACACAAACACACTGCGTTCTTTACCCACGCCTGTGGAAGATCAGGAATATCCAATCTTGTCCCTAAACATCCTCAGCTGTATTTCATTCTGCCGTTCGAAGCATCCTCTAAAAAGACCTTTCCTGGCTGTGGTCCCCGCTCTACACCCTGACTCCACCCCTACGGGCAGTAGATAATAAATGACTGATGCTATCTCCCTGCACTTAGGCTGCACTTACGTAACTGGCCTGCTTCTTTGAGTTGTCTGCCATCCTACTACCCCCCCATCCCCCACCCCCGCCCCCGCCCCCTCCCACCCGGCCACTCACTAACCTAGCTCTGAGCTGCGGAGCCCAGCGACACAAGAGGCCAGGAAAACTCACTGAATGGCCAGGACTGAGAGGAGTCTTCTCTCTGCTGCCCACTGTCAGGGACCCCGTCTCTGGTGGGACACCCCCCCCAGATCAACGGCCTTCCCCGTCTATCCTTCCCAAGGGCTGACCTAAGAAGCTGGCCAGAAAAAAACAAAAACAAAAGATGAAAGAGCTGTCCCGTTGAAGAGCACTGGCATGTTCAACACACAGTACAGCACCACAATAAAAATAATAATAAAAACAGAAAAAAGGGAAACCCTATTTATTTATGGTTTTTTTGTTTGTTTGTTTGATTGTTTTGGAGACAGAATCACTCTATGTATTCCTGGCTGTGCTGGAACTCACTACTGTAGACCAGGCTGGCCTCAAACTCAAAGAGATCCTCCTGCCTCTGCTAGGATTAAAGATGTGCTCCACCACACCTGGTTCTGGGGCTCTTTCAATCGTGCGTCACCACGAAGGGCTGAAACTCCTATTGGAAGCTTTTCCCCAGTTCCAGTGAGCGGCCGTAAGGCTGTGGGGTTCTTGACCTGTGGTCTAACCTGCCTCTCGGTCATTCAAAACAACCACGAGGGATAAGAAGTGGCAGCCCTGGCTCTCTTACATAACCGTCTTCCCTTACCTGTCTGAACTGTTTCCTCTTTCTTCTCTACCAAATGTTTTGACAGCCAACAACCAAGAGGCGGCTGGCCGAATGGCTCAGCAGGTGAAAACACTTTCCACACAAGCTCAGAGACCTGAGTGCAGATGGCAAGACACCTGTCCATAAGGTTCAGTGGCCATCTGTCCGTAAGGTCCAGCTATGGCCGGAATAAGCAGTGAAACAAGAGACCCCACCTCAAACTGTAAGGTGAGAACTGACTCCTCAAAGTTGTCATACATTTAAGAAAAGTGTGGATAGCAGGGACAGAAAAGTTAGAGTTCACCCTCCTTTTTCTTCTTTTCTTTACAGTTTGAGGCAAGAGCATTGTTTTCTCTTCTCACACCAACTCACGTGGCTCAATTTCTTTCCCTGGCTGTTAGGACCCTCACCCAGGAACATAAACACACATGTTCCAACACACATAACTTCTCTCATAGTTTATTCTCTCCATCTTGGAGGCCTCTGCTTCTTCCTCTGCTATTTCCTCAAGTTCTGAGCCCATGTGACCTTCCAGATCTTTCCCTGACCACCTGCGGGACAGGCATGTAATTTTTAGTCTAACATCCATGTTCTGTCTTCATCGCAATACCCAGGACAATTCTCTCTTCCTCTACTAACCACCATCTTACATATTGTTGAATGCGCAGAATCCAGTAGCTGTCACATGGGAGATGCACAGGGAAAGACTGCAGTCTTCGTGCCTCTAAAAGAGTACTGTGGGGCGGTGGTGGCGCACGCCTTTAGTCCCAGCACTCGGGAGGCAGAGGCAGGAGGATCTCTGTGAGTTCGAGGCCAGCCTGGGCTATCAAATGAGTTCCAGGAAAGGTGCAAAGCTACACAAGAGAAACCCTGCCTCGAAAAACCAAAATAAATAAATAAATTAAAAAAAAAAAAGAGTACTGTGGCAGCCACGGAGAAGTCCACTCAGATTTCTCTTCAAGAAACTTGTGCTAGGGCTGAAGAGGTGGCTCCATGGTTAAGAACACTGACTGCTCTTCCAGAGGACCTGGGTTCAATTCCCAGCACCCACATGGGAGCTTACAGGAGCTCAAGTGTCTCCATAGGCAACTACACAGATATGTGCATATACATGTAATTAAAAATAAAATCTTTGGGCTGGAGAGATGTATGAGAGGTTAAGAGCACTGGCTGTTCTTCCAGAGGTCCTGAGTTCAATTCCCAGCAACCATATGGCTTACAACCATCTGTAATGAGATCTGGCGCCCTCTTCTGGTGTGCAAGTGTACATGCAGACAGAATACTGTATAAATAAATCAATCTTTAAAATAAAATAAAATCTTTGAGAGAAAAAGAAAGAAATCAAGTTTGTGCTGGGGATGTAGCTCAGTTTTAGGGCGTTTTATCTAGAATGTATGAGGCTCTGGGTCCCATCCCTCAAATCACAAAATGAAAGAAAGGAAGGAGAAAAAGATTGGGAATACAGTTCACAGCAGAGTGCTTGTCTATCACGGGAAAGGCTCTGAGTTCAATCCAATGTGTCTATACACACACATAAATAAATACCTCTAGGATTCATATCAGCCTGTTCTTCCCAGGCAGTCCCAAACTCCTCTAACAGGCAATCCTTGTTCCAGAGTCTCCATGAGCGTTAGCGGAGTATATCAGACCTGCCTTTCAGTCTGAGGCTCTCCCTGCCTCCAATCCTGTTCCCTCTTAACTCTAGTAAGCAAACTGCTCTTGCCTCTTGCATCCCAGCCTCCATCTGGGTGTCTGCCTCCTGGAGAATCAGAAGTGACCTCCCTTCGTGTGCATGGTTAACATGCACCACTATACAAAACTCAAGTTTTAGGATGAGCATGACACTTCACACATCCGTAATCCCAGAGATTGGAAGGTGGAAGCAGGAGAATCAGAAGTTCAAGGGATCCTTGGCCACGTAGCATGGCAGAGGCCAGCCTGGGCTACCAAAGATCCTGTCTCAATTAAAACCAAAAACTGCCCATGTCCACAATATAGTCTTAATGATCTTTGTATGGTCACCTTTTAAGCCACTGCCACTCTCTCATCCACATTTAAGTTTATGGACTTTTAAGACTGTCCAAATAACAGTTCTGACTTCTCCATACAGAAGCCATCTCTTCCTCCTCCACCTCCGGGAGGATATACAGACTTCTATCCCATGGCATTTACATTTTATGAACACAATAAAGCAGGTTGCTCAATGTGGCTGACTCCCTTCACTAGCCTTAGAATCCGTGAGGACAAGAACTGTTTCTAATCATCGTGAATTGTTCAGAGCATGGTTGCTGACTTCCAGGGAGTGGAACTTGGGCCAGTGTTCTGAAAATGCTCCTGGGGATGCTCAAGGGATGCTCAGCTGGCTTGCCAAGGATGCGGGAAGCCCAGGGTCCCACTCCCATCACTGCTTACACTGGCTGTCGTGGGGCATGTGTAATCCCAGCACTCGGGAGCCTAGGGCAGGTGGACCTCAGATTAGAGATCAGTCTGGGCAACTCAGGAGTCTCCTCCCTCACATAAGGCAGGGAGGGGGTTAGGATGCAGTGTCTGTCAGGCTTGGTGTGCACGGGCCTTCAGTTCAATTCTCACTAGGGGAAGACGGGAAAGAAGAAAATGTTTCTCAGATCTCCAATTCAGCTGATAACCACATTAAAATGTCAACTCCTCGGTCCCAAAGATAATGTAGGCGCTTAATAAGTAACTGTAGCCGGGCGGTGGTGGCGCACGCCTTTAATCCCAGCACTCGGGAGGCAGAGCCAGGCGGATCTCTGTGAGTTCGAGGCCAGCCTGGGCTACAAAGCGAGTTTCAGGAAAGGTGCAAAGCTACACAGAGAAACCCTGTCTCGAAAAACCAAAAAAAAAAAGTAACTGTAAAACGACGGGCGTGCGGGGGTTTTTTTTGCTTTGTTTTTGTTTTGTTTTGTTTTGTTTGCCAAAAGAATTTCTAGGGACAGCATCAAAGACACTCCCGGGAAGAAGCTTAATTCGTGGCTCTCATTCCAGCTGACACCCCCAACAGAGGTCGTATCCTCCTTAGGCTTTACAAAATCGGGGGCGGGGGGACAAGAGGGTTAAACGCAATCTATAAAACCCCCGAAGCCCGTGAATGCCAACTCCTGACCACTACCAAACCGACGAGTCTCCGGAACCCCCAGCCTCACGGCCCCACCCGTCCCCGAGGTCCCGGGCTTGCAGAGAGAGGCGCGGAGCTGCGGCGCAACCCGCCGGGGAGCAGCGTGCGAACGCGCGTGCGCGGCGGCAGCCCCGCCCCTCTCCCGCCTTTAAACCGCGCGGCGGCCCCGCGGCCCCGGCGACGGGGTCGCACGCTGCCCCGCATCCTCGGAGCTGCCCGGGTCAGCCCTGGGTCCTCTCGACACACTCACCCGCTCTCCGCGCGTCCCCCGGAGCCTCGGGGAGCCAGCGGCCCTGACGTGCGGGGCCGCAGCCTTTCCCGCCACTCGGCTGGGAGCGACCGGTGTGCGCCTGCGCCGGCGGGGCTGGGGGCGGGGCTGGGGCGGGGCGAGGGCGGGGCGAGGGCGGGGCTGGGGCGGGCAGGTCCACTTGACTCCGGCCGGGGGGAGAGGGGTGATTGGTGTGATGGGATAAGAAGGGGGAACCAGGAAGGGTTGTTTTATCTGAGTCGGACATCTGCGCTAAAAGGAAAAACCAAAACGCTCTGGGTTTTCTACTGAGTTATAATAAGAGCCAAGGTCGAATTAAAGTAGAATTTACAGACTTTCTTCCCCTTCCGGTCAGGTGGACTATTCCAAAGTCTTCAGCGGCTGGTTAGAAAAGTTGTGTTTTATTTGGAAGTGGAGAGTTGGGGGTGTGTGCTGGAGTGAGGGCTGTCAGTCTGAACGTAGGCATACGTTTTAAAGCTTGCGAAGTATACAGGAGGCTCAGAATAGAACGATCTGCAATAAATATTCATTGTTCGGTTCAGGGTCACCTGCGCCCCCCGCTGCGACGATGCCATTTACCAACAATACAAGATAGGGCTCAAAAAATCATCTCCGGAATTAAGCGTTTGGCTAGAGGAGATCGATATCTGGGGCATGGGGAGGGTAGCTGGGAGAGAAGTGAAAAGACATACGAAAAAGAAAGACTACGGAGCTAGTGATAAAAACACAAAGATGCCATTTGCAAATTTCAGTTTGTTCTAAATAAATCCCCCGCCTGGCCCCCCTCAACTGTAAATTTGCTTCAGACACCAGATTTCCTGTTTTAGTCTCACATCAATTCTGGGGCTTCAGTACCATTTGCAAAGGGCTGTTAGGCGGGCCTTTTAAACCACCTCATTTTCTAGACTCTAGGCTTACCCAACCCCTATTTCGGTTGGAAGGTCCCTCTGGTCCAAGGCCTCTGAATGAACACGCAACCCAGCCAGTGGATGTAGACAGGTTTATGTGGCTTTACAGAACAACTCAAGCCCCTTGTTTACTTTTCTCAGAGCTCCTTCCACCCCAGTCTCTGGGGCAAGTATCCCTGAGATAAGTAGGCTATATTCTCCCATCAACTCCCTCAAAGCTTTTAGGTACATTTGCCTAGTGATCTGGAAATAAAATCTCCAATTCCTCTTCCACCCACCTCCCCGAATCCATCCTCCCAATCCCTGGGATGCCTTGCCTCCCCCTTTCTGTCTGTCTGCTTCCTGAGAGGAGTGGATCCCCTCTCCCCTGCTCCTTCAAAAATCAAGATCCACACACTTGACTGGAAGCAGGGTAAAGGCCAGAGACTTGAGGTCTTGGATTCTCTGTGATCACCAAACTGGGCTGGGGGAGGGACATAACATGTGGACACCTCTTCTTCCTTCCCTAGCTTTTGTGTTCCCAAACTCAGACACAGCCACACGCATCCACATTCATATGAACAGTCAGGCACACACGGCGAAGGGAGCTGGGGTGGGGAGGAAGGGAAGTTTGCACCAACCAGATCGTGAATGCAACTTGAAAGATTTCACACAGCAAAAGAAAAAAATGAAAAACACACATAAGTTAAAAAATAAAGAAGTACATGCCCCTCCCCACAGTCTCTTTCTCCATCCAAGGGCGGCCTCGGCCCCTCCTTGAAACCCAGAAGCATTTCACTCCTCTCTCCAGTTGGATCTTTCACAGGGCCTGAGTCTTCAGTTCTACAGGTTCCCCTGTACCCTCGGGCTGTCCATTGGAGTCACTGGGTCTGGCTCCCTTGAGGATAGACAGTCTCTCAGAAACACTCTTGAGCCGGGGGAAGAGGAGAAAGTCATAGAGGAGGCTGCCCAGGCCCCCTCCGATGATCGGGCCCACCCAGTACACCTGTGGGAAGAGAGAAGGCATGCTCAGGCTTCGGGACTTGTCCCACAGAGTTGGGCATTGGTAAGTGGAAGTCAACGCAGGTTTTTGTCGGTGCTGCTGTGTGTGGACACGTGCGTGTTGAACACACGCTCTTGCACTGTACAAAGCAGCCAACCCACTTGGTTGGTTGGTTTTAACAATCTAGATTCCACAGGGCTGGAGAGATGGCTCAGTGGTTGGTGAAGAGCACCCGCTGCTCTTGCGCGGGACAAAAGATCAATTCCCAGCATCCACATGGCAGCTCACAACCATCTGTACCTCCAGTTCCCAGGGGTCTGAATGCTCCTTTTGGCCTCCGGGGGGCACCAGGCAGGCATGTAATACACAGACATACATGCAAAATACCTATATACATTAAAAAAAATAAAATATAGCTTGGCATGGTGGTACTCACCTTTAACATCAGCACTAAGGAGGCAAAGGCAAGTGGATCTCTGAGAGTTCAAGGCCAGAGTAGTCTACATAGCAAGTTCCAGGCAGTCAAGGTTACATAGTGTGACCTGGTCTCAAACAACAACAACAACAAAAACCCAAAATAAAACAAAAAAATAAATAAAATAATATTGTTTCTAAAAATATCTAGACTTGCTGGGCGGTGATGGCATATGCCTCTGGGAGGCAGAGGCAGGTGGATCTCTGTGAGTTCAAGGCCAGCCTGATCTACAGAGTTCTAGGACAGGCTCCAAAGCTACAGAGAAACCCTGTCTTGAAAAACAAAACTATCTAGACTCTACTGTCTGTACATCAAAACCTTTCATTTCCTTCTGTTACTCTAACCATTTATTTCCTTTTTTTTTTCTTTTCTTTTTTCTTTTTTTCTAGTTTTTCAAGAGACAGGGTTTCTCTGTGTAACAGCTCTGGATGTCCTGGAACTTCATAGACCAGGCTGGCCTCAAACTCAGAGATTCACCTGCCTACCGCCTGGTCATTTTCTTTTCTTATTTGTCTATTTTACCTATACCTCCTTAGCATACATGTATTCTATTTGTTGTTATTTTGAACTAGCTTATATACTTCTTAGAAAAAATGTAAATGTGGTAAAATGCCCTTTATAACATAAAACTTACCTTATTAAATATTGTCTGATGTTTGTTTGTTACCGAATACAGGATCTCATTGACCTCAAGATGACCTCAAAATGACTATGTAACTGAAGATGACCTTGAACTCCTAATCCTCTGCTCCTCCCAAGTGCTGGGATGATACACATGTACCACTATCCAGGTTTATTCCGTGATGGGGAGTGAACTTGGCTTTGTGCATGTCAGGCGAGTGTGGTACCCACTGAGCAACATCCCCAGAACTGTGTTTTGTTTTGTTTTGTTTTATTTTTTGAGACAGAGTTTCTCTGTGTAGCCCTGGCTGTCCTGGAACTTGCTCTGTAAATGAGGATGACCTCAAACTCAGAGATGGGCCTGCCTCTGCCTCTGAGGGCTGAGATTAAGGGCACACACTCCAAGCTCTGCAGAACTGCATATTTTTGAGTCAGGGTCTCACTCCATAACCCAAGCTGGTGTCAAAGTCACTGTGTAACCCAGCCTCGCCTCAAACTCAAGGCAAGTCTCCCAGGCTGTCCTAAGTGCTGTGACTAGCACAAGCCGACATGCCTGCTTATTTACATTTTTAAGAGTGTGGCTCAATAGTGTTAAATATATTCACATTGTCATGTAACTCATCTCCAGGACTTTTTGAGTTTGTAAAATATAAAACGATATAGCCACTAAACTGCCTATCTGACTGCATTCCAGCCCCTGACAGCCACCCTTCGACTTCCTGTTTCTAGCAGTTTGTGTTTCCTTTTTCTTTCCTTCTTTCTTTCCATTCTCTCCCATTACTCCACCCCCTTCTCCGCCTCTTTTTGATGTCATGTAGCACAGGCTGGCCCTGAACTGCTGTGTAGCCTAGGATGACCTCGGACTCCTGATTCTCTCTCTTCCACCTTTCAAGTGCTGGAAATGTGGGTTTGTCCCACCGCGTGGGCTTATTTGAATGAACGTGTAAATAGAACCGTGTAAGAATTATCTTTTGGTGGCAGGCAGTTTCACTTAGTATAATGTCCTTGAGGTGTATGTTATAGTATATCATAGCTCCCATGTACACATAGGCCACGTTTGATTTTTCCACTCATCTAGCAAGGGGAATAAGGGTTGCTTCTACCTCTTGGGTGTTGTAACTAATGCTGCTGTGGAAAACTTGGCTGTACATCTTGGTAGGTTCTTTTGAACTGTTTAAAAGCATTACCATTATTTATTGAAGATTACTCCATGCCAGAATCTGTGCTAGTTGCTTTATAAAGATAACTGTCACATTTATATAATTATATAAATTATAATTTTATATATTATTATAACTCTGTCATTGATGAGCAGAGGCAAAGAATGAGTTATTAGTCAGACTCACAAATGAGACTGATAAAGTAGAACTAAGGTGCTGCTGGCCCATGTGCAGGCATACACTCTGACTTCTGGAACCAGAAGTTTTTGTCTTAAATGTAGCTGACTATCCAATAGCTTCTAGTTCTCGCATCCGGTGGGTACTCAGTTAAAAAGCCCCCCACCCTCTGCCAATAAGAGAAGGCCAGTGAGAGCAAGAGCCTCCTGTCTGTTTCAGAAACGAGGTCTTGCTGTGACGTCCATGCTAGCTCCAGCTTTCTGGGCTCAAATACTCCTCCTGCATCAGCCTCCCAAGTGCCGGAACTACGGGCACCACAGGTATCACCACACCCAGCTGGAGCTTCTCTTTTTGACAAAATAATGCAATGTGTGCGTGCAAATGTGCCAAGGCCCGTGACAGCCTCGTGAGCTGCACGCTGGCAGAGCAGCCAACACACCCTGATGGAATGCAGCCTGCAGGCCAGCCTGCCAGAAGTGCTCTATGCTCTTCTTGCCCGGTACACTTACTTACCCAGTGGTTGCTGAAGTTCCGGGTGAGGATGGCTGGCGCAAACGAGCGGGCAGGATTCATCCCAGCACCTGTATAATACATCTGCAAAAGACAGAGGTGCTGAGACTTTCCCACCCCCACCTTCCAGCTTCTCTCCCTACAGCCCACATGGCCAGGGAGAGCTGGTATCTTGTCTCCAGCCAGCAGCAGATGGGTGGGGCAGGGCCAGCTTCATAACTCTCCACAGTGGATCGTGGCACTGATATTCTATCTGGGGACAGACCTATGGACCCAGACGAACAGCCCAGTTCTACCCATGATGTGTGCATTTCCACCCTGAAGTCAAGAAGGATTAGAGTAGTTAAGAGAAAGTTGATCCCTTTGTGCCAATTGATAATGAAAAGGGTGGATAATACCCATGATTAAAATGGAGTAGGGAAGAAAGAACCCTTATGGGTTGGTAACGCTTTGGGGGTCCCTAGAATCCTTGAAGTCTCCCACATCTTCTGCTTACCCCAAAGAGGTGCCCCAGGGTGAGGGAGAAGCCAACAGCCAAGGCCACAGAGCCCATGCGGCCATTCCGCCTCTCGTCATACGTGGCAAAGATGCAGAGCACAAACTGGAGCGTCAGGAAGATCTCCACAGTGGTGGCCTGGCCCACGCTGACCCCAGCGTGCAGCTGGTCACAGGGGGAGAAAGGAGGCAACTGTTAGCACTGCCACACTGTTACCACCTCAAGCAGGCATCCTCTTACAGTCCAGCTCCTGGGCAGGAAGGGTATGTAACCCTCCAGCCCAGGTATTTCTGTCTTAGTCTTTCCTGACAGTCTTGGTTGCCGTTTGGAAATGCTTGTGCTTACTCACATGGGTGAGGACACTGAGGTTCTATAAAGTAAAACAAATCGCCTTAAGAACTTGAAAGGAGGGCTGGAGAGACGGCTCAAGAGGTTAAGAGCACTGGCTGCTCTTCCAGAGGTCTTGAGTTCAAGTCCCAGCAACCACATGGTGGCTCACAAACATCTACAATGAGATCTGGTGCCCTCTTCTGGCATTCAGGCATACATGCAGGCAGAACATTGTAAATAATGAAGGAAGGAAGGAAGGGAGGGAGGAAGGAAGGAAGGAAGGAAGAAGGGAAGGAAAGGGAGAGAGGGAGGGAGAAAGGAAGATGAAGCTCATTTGGTATTACTTGCTTAGAATGCATGAGGCCTGGGGTTCTATCCCCAGCACCACACAGAATGGATGTGTTTGGGCGTGCCTGTAATCTTAGCACTTGGAGGGTAGAGGCAGGAGGGGTATCTCTGGCTGCATAGGAAGGTGGGGACCAGATCCCCCAGCTCACGGCAACAACAGCAAAAAAAAACCTAAATAGAGTTGGGAGGAAAGCTGCCATCTGAACTCAACTTTCTTGACCCTTCATGGAGGGCTCTATGCCTTTCTTTCCCCTCCAAAGCACTCATTGCTCCTACACACACACACACACACACACACACACACACACACACACACACACCTATGTACACACACGAGCAAGCTCTAGAGCAACAGTTAAGACAGCATGTTTCCCCGCCCCTTCGCCAGCCCTTACCGTGTTGAGTGCCAGGTTTCCTCTCACCGCCGGCGGGGTGACACTGTACAGCACAGCTGCTCCAGCCACGGCTCCCAGAAGCTGGGCCGCCATATAGCAGAAGGCGCGGAGCAAGGACATCTGGGAGCCCACAAGGAAGGCAAAAGTGACTGCAGGATTGACGTGGGCTCCGCTGATGTGACCCACCGTCTGCACCAATGTAGCCAGGGCCAGGCCGAAGGCCAAAGCCACCTGCAGGACGTGAAGGGGTCCCGGGGCCCAACGCAGTGAGGCTCCCAGCCCAAAGAAAACATAGAAGAGCGTGGCAAAGAACTCAGCAAATATGGCCCTCCAAAAGGAGGCAGACCGAAGTTCCCACATGGCAGTGGGGGGTGGGCACAGTGCCTGGGTCCCTGATAACCCCCTGGACTCGCCTGGGTGGACAGTCCCCTTTATAGAGGACTCTTAATCCCTGGGAGGGGCGGGTTGAGGTAACTGGTTCTGCCTCTTAACCCTTTCACGGCTGTGGATGTCTGAATCCATTCCCAAACATATGATGGAGAGGCTGGGTTTTCCTTTCCCTCCTCATCTGGGGGATGAGCCAGGGGGCCAGGAGTATGGGGTCCATGGATGGAGAACTGGAACAGTCAGTCTGTCTATGTCAAAGTTGGGGTTCATAGTCCTGATTGACATCTGGCTTAGAACATTCCTCAAATTTCTTGGAACTCGGGTTGAGATCACTTCGCGGGATGTGGGCTAGGCTCGCTCCTGGGGGGGGGGGCGTCTCAGGCTCCTCTGACTCTATCAGGGTTAAGGTGGGGGTGGGGGTAAGGAGTGGGGTACAGCAGGGAAATTGAATAACTGAAGAGAATTCTTTCGTTCCCTAGGATTAGAGGGCCTTCTCCTATTGGCTGGTTTGGACTGGAATCTGTAGACCCTGCAGCTCTGGAACAGAATAGTTCTGCTGTGTCTGGCTTTCTCCAGCCCCGGGTTCCCTACCCCCAACCGGTGCCAGCACCTCCCTTTCCAAACCCTGGGCCTGCCCTTTTAAACCAGAGAGAGAGAGCAAGAGGAGGCTTAAGCTGAAAGTGGGGTTGGGGGTCCGAGGAGGAAAGAGGTCAGTTGTGTTTCTGTCCTGCAATATCCAGTTTGAGGTTGGATGGGGGAAATGTGACAGCGTCTGTGGGTGGAAGGAGATGCTGAGGTCACAGGCACTCAGAGGGACTGACTCAGGAGAAACAGCACCCTCTGACTCTTCAGTGTTCCAGGAGCACCTCAAGTCTCCTGACTTCATGACCTGTAACGTATGTTGCTTCTCACCCAGTGATGCCCCTAGATTCCGGTCACCTCTGTCAACCCCGGGAAAGAGAGGGTTTGTGCTGCTTCCAGAAAGGGGAGCAAAGGTAAACACATCAAGGATAAGGGCAGAGACCTTAGTAGCAGATGTTGGGGCAGGTGTGGGAGAGGACACAAAATGACAGAAAGTTACAAGTACTGGCTAGAGTGTAAGTTAAGACAGACCCTTTTTGATACATAGTACAGCACCACGTGCAACAGCCAACAAACACGCCTTTTCTGACCCGAGAATTGCACGTACCTATCCAAGAGAAACTCTTCTGCAGACACACCAGCAGATATGTACGAGAACAGCTGTTCACAGTTGCAAAAAAAGCAAAAGCAGCCCAGACACTGGCCAGCGGGAGAGTGAACTGACAGATGGTGGTGTAGTAGATAGTGATAGGAATATGATTCAAACGTCAACGGGAGCTAGTAGTCAGCAGCACTCAATGATAAGAATAAATCTTAGCAACAAAATAGTTTCTGAAAGTTCCAGGGGGTTATCCATCTGCAGGTACGATGGAGGAGGGTACATGCCTATCATCCCAGAGCCATGGACGTTAAGGCATGAGGACCTCACCTCAGGCATCTGTGCCAGGCTCACCCCACCCATGCTCAAAGCCAGGGTCAGTCACGCGGGGTCATGAGGCCTCAAGGACTCGCTCTGCCAAGAGTGACCGTGCCCAAGCCTTAAGCCGCAGGATCAAGGCCAACCTAGACTAACCACATAACAAGCACCGGGCTAGCCAGGGCTACATAGGAAGATGGTCTCAATCTCCATCTCTCTATCTCTATAGAGATATAGATGTAGGTATAGGTACAGATATAGATAGGTAGGGGCTGGAGAGGTGGCTCGGAGGTTAGGAGCATTTGTTGTCTTGAAGAGGATGGAGGTCCAATCCTAGCGTCCGCATGATGGCTTCACAGCCATCCATAACTCCAGTTCCAGGGGATCTGATGCCTTTTTTGACCTCCGAAGGCACCAGGCACATATGTGGTGCACATGCACACACGCAGGCAGAATGCTCATACACATAAAATAAATAAACCTAAAAGAAATATATATATATATAATTATACATATATATGTATATGTATATATGTATATATATAGTGATAATCTTTTTATAAATGTAAAAAATGGGTGAGGATGTGATCTGGTTGCTAGAGCACTTGCCGATAAAGTACAAATGCATTTTTCAGAATACATACAGCTGAGATAAAACCACACAAAGAGGAAAGCATAGCACTGATATGTGCCTGTAGTTCTGGCACATGGGAGGTAGAAGCAGGGGGATTTTGAATTCAAAGCAAGACCTGGAGATACATAGTGAGACCTTATCGCAAAATAAATAAACAAATAAATACATAGGATGATGGTGGTGCACACCTTTGATCCCAGCGCTCAGGAGGCAGAGCCAGGCAGTTGGAGGCCAATCTGATTTCCTGGGAGAGTTCCATGACACCCAGGGCTACACAGAGAAACCTTGTCTTGAAAAAAGAGAGAGAGAGACATAAATTTCTGTTGAATTCATTTAATATAAGCTCCTTGGGGCTCAGTATCTTCTTCCTCAAATAAATATTATAGCTTAAAAAGAAGGTAAAGTGTCTCACACAGGGCAAAACACTTAATACATAGAAGCCAATCAATAAAGGTTCTATTAACACCACAAATATTTTCTCACAACCTGCTACCCCTTTATAAGAGGAACAGAATGGGGGTGGCTGACTCATCTCCAAATGGTCAGATTTCCTTATCTGCCGCAATAAAAACCTTCCCTTTTTTATCCCTTGTCAGATATCAACACCAAATGTGACGCTCACATCTGTAATCCCAGTACTCTCTAGAGACTGAGGCAGGAGGCTTGTGAATGTGAGATTAGCCTGGGTTACATATGAACTTGAAATCTGCCTGGACTATAAATGAAACCTTGTCTCAAAAAACCAACAGGAGCTGGAGAGACGGCTCAGTGGTTGGGAGGGCTGGCTGCTCTTCCAGAGGACCCAGGTTCAAGTCCCAGCACCCACATGGCAGCTCACACCTGTCTGTAGCTCTTGTCCCAGGGGATCTGACACCTCACACAGACATACGTGCAGACAGAACACCAATGTACATAAAACACAAATAAATAAATTACTTAAAAAACAAACAGACAAAAAATGTTAACAATTCCATGGATAACTGAAGGCAGACCCCTTCCGTTCACATGATGCTCCTTGTTTACTTAAATGCCAGCATCTTTCAGTCATAACTGGAGACGCCAGTGAGATGACTGGGGGGGGGGGGTTTAAGTTGCTTGCCACCAAGCCTGATGACCTGAGTTTGATTCCTCAGACCCACATAGCAGAAGCAGAGAATCGATTCTCTCAGGTTGTCCACTAACCTCCACACACATGCCCTGGACGGACACACACACAATAAGTAATAAATAAACTTAACTAAACAAAAATCCTAATTGGAGATAAGCTTACAGAGTTACTTAACATTTACACATGTTTACATATAATTAGCATATTGGTTGATTTCTAGTAGCTTGGTTTGTTTTTATTTATTTTTGAGATGGGACCCCACTGTATAGTCCAGGCTGTCCTTGAACTCAAAAATCTCCGACCTCAGGCTCAGAGTAGCTAGGGTTTTTAGGTGCATTCCACTACACCCAGCCTTAGCCTAGACTTAAAAAAAAATAAAAAATAAAAAAGAAGAACAAAAAAATGAAAACAGGTTGTGCTTCCCTTGAGAAGTGAATCTGACCTTGCACAAGTACTTGCTGGGTATGGGCAGGAAATCGCACGATGCCACTGAGCTGGCCGTCAGGGACCACCTCCGCCTGGTTCATTTGCTTCTCCATCACCGCCAGAAGCCACAGGGAGCATGGTGAATGCCAGTCGGAACATGTAGAAAGCCTCCATGCTCAGAGCCTGGTCTTCCGTGGCTTTTCCTGCTCACCTGTGAGGCCAGGGGTGGGAGGACACAGCATTCCTCTCACGGCTGCGAGTTCCACCATCGGCCCACGCCGTGGCTGAATAAGAACTGCGGCCAGCAGTGCTCACTGTGTTAAATGACTTCTTTCCCAGGGTGGTGCTGTGGGGAGGCGGTGAGCTCAGAGGAAGTTGTCCTTGTATGAGGTCTTCAGGTCAAGGAGGAGTACCCTCTGATGGGGGCTTCCCCACACGGGTTTCTTCTTCCTCTTCCTCTCCTGCTGTGCCCTCTGGCTTGTGACAAAAGCCAACTGCTCGGCCGTACATTTTCACCTATAGATGGTGCTGCACCTGCTGGAGGCCCAAAGCTCAGGTTTGGACTGGAACCTTTAGAAACACTGGCTAAAAATAAAAAATTTTCTCGTCACAAGATATTGTCTCAAGGTTTTGTCTTAGGACAGGCAGTTGATTAATGCAACTCACCTAGGTAGCTTTCGGAGATAGATTTTTTTTTTTTTTTCGTTTTTCGAGACAGGGTTTCTCTGTGCAGTTTTGCGCCTTTCCTGGAGCTCACTTGGTAGCCCAGGCTAGCCTTGAACTCACAGAGATTTGCCTGGCTCTGCCTCCTGAGTGCTGGGATTTAAAGGCGTGCGTCACCACCGCCCGGCCGGAGATAGATTTAAATAAAGCAAGTCAGCCTGAATCCTGAGCCACTGGATCTAATGAAATGGACATACCCGCTTCACAGCAAATGTGGTTTACTGAGCGGCAAGTCTTCTCTGTCTGTGTATTCCTTAACGTCCTGTTAACCAGCTAGCCTCAGTACCGGCTCAGCATCACCATCCTATTCGAGAGGGATGACAGGGGGCAGCTGGCTGCAGCCGCCTAGAGTAGTGTCAGGGGTAAAGGCACTGAGGCCAGGTTGTCCTGCACTCTGGCTCAGAACGTAAGCCTCCCCTGCACAAGGTCAAGTGTTGGGCACAGACCTCCGGCAGAGCCACAGCTGGACTTCTCCATGTCTGACTGACCTCACTGAACATCTGTGTCAGCCTCACCAGCAGCAGCCCTCAAAGCATGAGGCCTCGAGGATTGCCTCTCCCAAGATCCTCTGATCCTTCGGATGGGTCAGTGTGTGGGGGCACTTGCTTCCAAGCCAATGGCCTTCCAAACCTTGATCCCCACAGCCCACCTGTAGGTGGAGGAAGGGACCCAACTCCAGCAAGTTGTCCTCTGATCTCCACATGAATGCTACGGTTTGTACCTTCCCCGTTATTTATTTTAAGTAATGTAAAAATAAATAAATAAATAAATAAATAAATAAATAAATAAATAAATAAAAATTAAGACAACCGAACAAGAACGCCCACCATCTCTGCAGGTCTTCCAGAGAAGGAGTAAAGCAAGACAAAGCTTGCTGTCCTGGCTGTATCAGGCTTTCTCTCCTCCTCCTCCTCTCTCACTCTCTTTCCCCTGAAGAACCTCAACCGGAGGAAGGAGAGTATGACGCCCAGTTTATGTGGCACTGGCGCTCTAACCCAGGGCTTCATGCAGGCTTAATAAACACTCTACCAGCCTAAGCCCCTCCAGTTTTCCTTTTTAATAGAAACTATGGAAGAAGAGGAAGCATTTGTGAGATAATAAAACTGGGTAATTTCAAAATAATTATGTCATTTTTATAAGTTTTATTTATTATTATTATAATAATATTGTGTGTGCGTGTGCATGTAGTGTGTATATGTATGTGTGTGTATGTGTGTATATGCATGTTTGTATGTGTGTGTGTGTATGCGTGTATGCATGTTTGTATGTGTGTGTATGTGTGTGCATGTGTGTATGCATGTTTGTGTGTGTGTGTATGTTTGTGTGTATGTGTGTGCCTGTGTAGGTCTGAGGACAACTTCGTGGAGTTGTTTCTTCCATCCTTATATGGATTCCATGCATTAAACTCAGATTGTCAAGTTTGCAAGTGTCTTTACCCACTGAGCCATGTCCAGTTCTGTTTCTTTTATTTGTTTGTTTGTTTGTTTGTTTGTTTGAGACAGGATGTCTATGTAGCCAAAACTAACTAGGTTTGAATTCTTTAGCCTCCTCCCTCTACCTCCTAGGTATAGGCACCACTGCACCCAGTCTTACAGGTTTTCACTTGTTTTAAAGATTTGTTTTATTATTTTTGATTGTGTAGGTATGTGTGAGTGCAGTTGTCCTGGGAAGCCAGAGGCCTCACATCTCCTGGAGCTGGAGCCTCAGGCAGTTGTGAGCCACCTGATGTGGGTACTGGAAACAGAACACAGTCCTCTGGCAGGGCAGCAAGTGCTCTTAACCACCCAGCTGTATCTCCAGTCACTGTTCGTTTGAAACAAGGTCTTTTATGTAGCTCAGACTTACCTCAGAGTGGCTGTGTAGCTGAAGCTGGCCTCAAGCTCATGATTCTCCTGCCTCTGACTCCCAAGTGTATGCACTAGCATGCCTGGCCTTTGTCACAACTCTTTTCTTTTAGACAGG
This sequence comes from Peromyscus leucopus, assembly GCF_004664715.2. Classification (NCBI taxonomy): domain Eukaryota; kingdom Metazoa; phylum Chordata; class Mammalia; order Rodentia; family Cricetidae; genus Peromyscus; species Peromyscus leucopus. Next base: position 2,193,318 of record NC_051078.1, read on the forward strand.
TTCTTTCTATGTAGCCCTGGCTGCCCTGGCGCTCTCTATATACACCAGGCTGGCCTTGAACACGCTGAGATCCACCTGCCTCTGTCTCCAGAGGCTGGGTTAAAGCTGTGTGCCACTATGCCCAGCTTTTATCAGAAATATTAATGCCTTGTGACGGTAAACACCTTGCAGTTTTATCTGTCTCTACGCTTACCTGTGTTATCTCTTGGTGACTGATGCTAAAAGCTGGATATTCCTGGGCTGGTCACCCAAGTTTACTCCTCTGCTCGAGAACGAAAGTCCGTTTCTCAGTCCCACAGAGCGAGTACCACAGAAGCACTGTCCAAACTGATAGGGGGAGGGTAGCTCTGTACAGCTCAAGGACTCTTCAGACAGCTATTTGTCTTCATTTCTTCATAGTTGGGTCTGTGCCGTTGCCATAGCAACCCCCGAGGTGGTCCACGATGGATGTACCACCCTCCTGCAGCCACTCTCTAGCCATCCATTGTCTCTAGTGCCTACAAAGTAACCAGGTTTGGGTTCCATAAAATACTGACCTTGCTGAGCATGTGGCAGGGAGGATTATGGGAATCAAATGAGATGTGCCTAAATGATACATACATTTTTTGAGGTGATATCTCATATATCTCAGGATGGCATCCAACTTGCCATGCAGCTGAGGGCAATTCTAAGCTTGTGGTCCTCCTACCTCAGCCTCCTGAGTGCTGGGGTTTCAGGTGTGTACTTCCAAATCCAGTTCAATCCCCCAGGGCTGAGCAACATCTCCAACTACTATATATGTTAAGTTAGCTATCTTAAATCAAAATGCAAATTAATTGATTTGTGAATTAGTCATGTGTTAACATAATGTGTATGTATCATGTATCAAACATCCTCTCTAGTGATCTCAATATTCATGAGGGACAGGTGACCGTTCATTTCTGTTCCCACCAATGTAGACTCTCTCTATCCCAGCTCCACATTCAGAATACCATGTCAGCATGTAACCCAGCTCCATTGTGTGAAGAGTTTCAGTAGGACAAAGGCCCCTTTGGCTAGCTCCTGAGGCCACCCCCCTTCTCTCGATTTCTCTGGTTATGCTTTGCTGACTGCTGACTCCTGGCATAGTCTAGAACAATCACCAAGCTCCCGGTTCATCATCCCTCTCCCATCTATAGTTGAGGGCTGCAGTTAGCACTTGGATCAGACCAGGACCCTATGTGTTTTGAAATCCAACATGTAATTCAAGATACAGAGTAGTCACGGGTTAGTCTGTCTTGTCCCTGCCCTTCTTTTCTCCTTTCCAGTGAGTCACACACACCCCTGACCAGACCTACCAACACTGGCTGTAGGTCAGGTCCTGCTCTGAGCATTGTGTATGTGGTCCCTGCACATACTGCTGCCCCCAGGGCTGCATATTCATTTCTTTCCTCCTTACTCTCCTTAGATGCCCTCATCTATAATCATCCCTCTCTTGAAATTTATATATACGTGGGGATGGGAGATGGGGTAACCAAAACACTGAGTATGTGGGGAAAACCCTTATGGAAACCCACTACTTTGTAAGGTAGTTTAAAAAAATAAAATAAAATGAGGTGGAGAGATGGCTCAGTGGTTAAGAGCACTGGCTGCTCTCCCAGAGGAACTGGGTTCAATTCCCAGCAACCACATGGTGGCTCACAACCATCTTTAATGAGATCTGATTCCCTTTTCTGGCATGCAGGCAGAACACTGTATACATAACAAATAAACAAATCTTAAAAAACAACAATAAAATAAAAGCCAGGCAGTGGTGGTGCATGCCTTTAATCCCAGAACTCAGAAAGCAGAGGCAGGAAGATCTCTGGGTTCAAAGCCAGAGAGTTCCAGGGCAGCCAGGATTACACAGAGAAACCCTGCTTCTAAATAAATAAAATAAAATAAAAGGAACAAAAGGAGGGTGTGTGTTGAACATATATACATGCTTGGGTTGACAATGCTTTCCAGAGGTATGAGTTATTAACTAGCGCATTAATGTAGGAAATCCACAGGAGTCTGCTTGAGGAGTATTAGAGAACTCAATAGGATATAAATTGAGGAAATACACTCACAAATACAGAACCCAGTAGACAGCTGAAGTCGTCCTCTGTTCTGATCAAGAGAGAATCCATCGGGCAGCCTGCTCACACCAGGAAGCAGGAACCAGGGAGAAGGGGCCTCATGACCCCTCTCTCTTTCCTTTTAAGAACGGCAAGAGGCACCACCTCCTTCGGGCTGTATAGCCCAAGGTCGTGGGTGGAACGAATACCACCACACTGCACAGCCTTCCAGGAGTTATTGATCAGTGAGTTCCCAGAGGCCCCCAAAAGAACCCAGGCTATTGTCATGCCTTGGTTGCCTCCCAGAACTAACTAGTAAGACTCTATTGCTAAACATTTCAGTTGAGGGACATAGAGAAATCTAGAGGAACTGATCTGAAAATTTCCTCCCTACCTGCTAGATATCATAGTGCAGAGATGCTGTGCCAGAGAAAAGCCATCAACGATGTTACCTATTGATGAGCCCTGCACGCTCCAACACAGACCTGCCGGGCACAATGAGCCCGCCGCTGCCATTGTGGTGTGAGTGTTGTGGGGCAACTGCCCCGGCCAGTGGGGTCTTCAACGGGGACCTAAAGGGAGGGCCGGCAAATGAGAGGGACAAGAGACACAAAGAATGAGAGCAAGACAGGACGTCTGATCAAGCTCCAAAATTTCATTTTTCTCTCAAGGTAGGCAAAGGGGGTTGCAAGCAGGAAGGGACTTAATTATGGGCCATTCGGCCAGCAGGAAATGTTGCTCTGAAGGTTATCTATCTACTCTCGTCTAACTGCCTAATTGCCTAACTGCAGCTCACTCACCTGATATCTGAGAAGAGGTTCTGGTATCTGTGGGAAGAGGTTTCTGGTGCTATGGAGACTTAAGCAAGGCCTAGGTCTAAGAAAAGAGGAGAGAAGCCCAAATATGGCAGCAGGTGTGTCAAGGGTGGCTTAGGCTTATGGCTCCCATCAGGCAACCAACTACTTTGGGCTTGGATTAGAGGCCTGCTTCCCAGGAGGAATGTCGTGCCTAACATTGTAAACCAGAACCTAGAAAGGAAACTACTACTGCTGTACTGGGGGAAAAGGACATGCCGTCAGGCTGCAATCATCGATTGGCCAGGTTACTCAGCCTTGGCCAAGCACAGTCCCCCGGTGCTGAAGGCTCAGGAAACTTCATGGAAGAGGACGATGGGGAGGGGTGCCGGGCCATCTTCTGGACCCGATGTCGTCTCTGCACCGTAAACTCACTGCAGCTACTGTGACCTACCCAAGACCATGTCACAGGCAGCAGTCGTTGGTCTCAGTGGGTTATAAAAGACAGAAAAGGAGGAAGAGAAGGGGGAAGAAAGGGGAAGAAGACGTGTTGAGAGCGATTGGGAGGACTAGAGGGGATGTTTGGAGTGCACATGATCAAGACATGTTATCTACAAGTATGAAATTATCAAAGAATGAATAAAAGGATATCTACACAACTACAGAACATTTTCATGTGGTCGTCCCATAGACATCTCAAGTGCAACTTCCCTAAACTCAGCTAATTACAAAATACCCTTCATTCCTTCCCCGTCTAATCATTACCTCTGACGTAGCTGGGCCGACCGCGTCTTCTGTAAGATCTCCGATGGCTTAAGACCCTGTTTCTCTGTTTCTCATCCCAACCCTCCGCTTCATGCTCCACGATGCTTCCAATTTCACCTTTGCATGGCAGTCTAATTCGTCATCCCCACGATGCCTCAATCAGCTCCTGGGTATCTGCAAGAGTGGTTTGAATTTCCTCACAACATACGTGACTATTTATGATTCAGCCTCAACTTTTCAACTACTCTTCCATCCTCCTCAGCTCAACATTCTGGCAATACTGTTCCTCGGGGTTCCTGAAGTACTCCATTCTGTTTATAACCTAGTGCTTTAGCTCAAGCTCCCCCCCTGAAGTGCCTTTCCCTCTTCGTCAAGCAAAATTTTGTCATTTGCTCATTAGGATACACGGGAATGTTAAGAATTAATTGTTTGAACTGGGACGTGATGGCACACGCCTTTAATCCCGGCACTCAGGAGGCAGAGGTAGGTGGATCTCTGTGAGTTCAAGGCCAGCCTGGTCTACAGAGCGAGATCCAGGACAGCCAAGGCTACACAGAGAAACCCTGTCTCGAAAAACCAAAACAACAAAAAACAATAAGGTAGATTATTGTCTGAATCACGAAGATGAGTTTATTTGATGGTAAAAATAAAATAATATAAGAAATGACAGGTAAAGCTCTTCCCTGAATGAGTATAAAATAATGGAGGTCTATCCAGGCCTGGCAGTACAGACCTGATAATCCCAGCTATTCTGTGCCAGGAGGATCCAAAGTTCAAATATTGCCTGGGCTATAGTGTGAGTTCCAAGGCCAACTTGGTGAAACCCTGTCTCCAAATTAAAACAAACAAACAAACAACATGTCAAAAGGGCTAGGAATACAGCTCAGTGGTCTTGATAAGACAGAAAGAGGTGGCGAGGGAAGGAGAGGGGAGGGGAGGAAAAAGCAGGCGTGTCTTAAGTGACTGCGAAGGCTGTGCGTGCTTCAGCTCTCCGGAGATCCTGGTCTGAAACAGTTCTCTCCTCACTCACTACCCAAACCCAAAGCATGAGCAGAGCAGGGCAGGGCTTCTCCGGAGGAAATTCTCTCAACACTTTTGCTCCTGGGTTTAAAAGTCAACACACCAGGACCAGCGACTGGAGGACCTTGGTGAGCAAGCGTGAGCGAGCGAGGCGACGGGCGGGCGGAGTGACCCGGGGGTCGTGCAGCAGAAGCGGAGAAGGGGACACAGGGAGGGACCCACGTAGCTTCGTGGCTTCGTGGCCAACCCTCCTGCCCTGTGCCTGTGCGCCCAGAGCTAGTCCACCACCGATGCATTCCTCTGCCGAGCTTCCTGCCCCTCGGGTAACCTCTCTCCCCCTGGGCCACTCCTGGAGGTGAGGTTACCCTTTCCCCGTTTTTTATTCCTGTGGGCGCACACCTCAAAGTGTTCAAAGCAGTTTGTAATTAGAAAAAAAGCCAACCGACTGCACCTCTCCCGTTAAGCGGATGGAAAGGCTGGGCGGGACTGAACCCTGGTGGACAGAATCAGTCACTGCACTCAAAAAAAAAAAACCCTCCGGTGAGCACAAGCCCTGTTGTTCGTCCCAGCACTCGGGAGATAGGGACAGCCAGACCCTGTCTCAAATAATAATAATAATAATAATAATAATAATAATAATAATAATAATAATAATAATAATAATAATAATAATAATAATAATAAACAATAATAATTAGCATAACCTGGCAAAAGGGAAATTGAGGCAGGAGGATATGAAGTTTGAGGCCAGCAAAGGCTTCATAGCAAGACTCTGTCACGAGAAAGAGAAAAGATCAAAAAACAGTCATCATGCTGGGCGGTGGTGGCGCACGCCTTTAATCCCAGCACTCGGGAGGCGGAGGCAGGCGGATCTCTGTGAGTTCGAGGCCAGCCTGGTCTCCAAAGCGAGTGCCAGGAAAGGCGCAAAGCTACACTGAGAAACCCTGTCTCGAAAAACCAAAAACCAAACAATCATCATGTATGTAGACACATTCTGTTTACAAAGAATGCTGAGGCTCTGGGAAACAGGTTTAAGCTATTGTTATTATTATTTTTTATTATATGTGGGGGGGGGGGGAGGTTCGAGACGGCGTCCCACAGTGGAGTCCCGGCTGTCCTGGAACTCAGGATGCAGAACCCGTCTGGCGTAGAACGCACAGAGACCCGCCGGAGTCTGCCTCCCCGGGTGCTGGGATCAAAGGCGTGCGCCACACTACCCTGGCTTGAACCATTTAAATATATATATCTACTTTATTCTGCCAGGCACGGTGGCAGGGCCCCGTATTTAACGCCAGCACTCGGGAGGCAGAGGCCGGCGGGTTTCCGCGAGATCGAGGCCAGCCTGGTCTGCAGAGGGCAGGCAGGGCTAGAGGACGCCTCGCATCCAAGCAAACACAGGGCAGACCCCGGCTACAGAGTCTGTCTGGAGGTCCTCCTTAGCTGCGGGGCGACCCACGCGCCGCTGCACACGGGAAACCAAGCCGCCGACCCAGGCAGGCGAGCAATCCCACCCGGGCGCGCTCCAGCGACCCCGGGCCCGGCGGACGCAGGCGCGGCGCGCGTCACGTGCCCCGGGCGCCGCGCAGCCATTGGTCGGCCTCCCCGCCGGGGGGCGGGGCGTGCCCGGTGCCGCTGCGGCTGAAGATGGCGCTGCCCTTTGCACGCCGCTGCAGCTGGCCCCGCTGGGGAGCCAAGCCGTGGGGACTCCCTGCCGGGGGAGCCCGGAGAGGTAGGGTTGTTTCTTTCCGCTCCTTCGCTCCAAAGTAGTTAACGCCTTGTCCCCAGAGCGCGCCCGGGGAGCCCCACCCACCCCTCGTTTCTCCTGCCCGGTCTGCAGCCTTGGCATAGCAAGATTCCAAACTCGGGGCGTCGATCTGTGGCTCCCCCCACCCCCTACTCCCCACCCCGCCGTGATTTGCGGCTCCCCGGGGCTGCTATGCTAAAGCGACAGGTCTGATCTTTCCCTCTTAACATTGGGCTTTTCCCATCATCATCGCCTGACCGCTTCAGATCAAAACCAGCCCTAATCTGTCACTACTTTTTTGGTTTTTTTTCTTTTCTTTTTCCCCTTGGCTCTGCCCTCAGGCATCAGTTTCAAACTGGAAGAAAAAACCGCGCACAGCAGCCTGGCGCTCTTCAGGAATGACACGGCTGTCAAATACGGCATGGTGGGGTTGGAACCCACCAAGGTGGCCCTGAACGTGGAGCGCTTCCGGGAGTGGGCAGTGGTGCTCGCGGACACCACCGTCACCAGTGGCAGACACTACTGGGAGGTCACGGTGAAGCGCTCCCAGCAGTTCCGGATAGGAGTGGCCGATGTGGACATGTCCCGGGACAGCTGCGTCGGCGCTGATGATCGCTCCTGGGTGTTCTCCTATGCCCAGCGCAAGTGGCACAGCATGTTGGCCAACGAGAGAGCCCCGATTGAGGGCATTGGGCAGCCAGAGAAAGTGGGGCTGCTGCTGGACTACGAGGCGAAGAAGCTAAGCCTGGTGGACGTGAGTCAGGTCTTTGTGATCCACACACTACAGACAGATTTCCGGGGCCCGGTGACGCCCGCTTTTGCCCTTTGGGACGGAGAGCTGCTAACACACTCAGGACTTGAAGTGCCCAAGGGCCTCTAATGTGGCCATTACCTAAGTCTCTGAATCATGCTTAGGGTCAGCTTTCTGTTCAAAGGGTCTAAAGCTGTTTTACATTGTCGCAAGCAACCGGTAGCTCCCCCAGTCCAGTTGGGATCCTTTGTGCAATATTTTAGTCACCTGCTCTGTGAAAGCAGGTATACAGCCAGACTTTGCCCCCCACATAACTGCCCGTTTCCTGGAGCATCGGGTGAATTTTCTCCTCGGGTTGCTTCCTTGGGTCCCAGGTGTCTTAGACTGTTCAGTCCTGGGGTCCTGTCTTTTAGCCACTACCTCTCCTTCCCTTACCCACATGTAACTTGTTTTGGGGGTTCACCAGATTCTCCAGAGTAAATGCTTTCTACCTCTGGCTGGAGGAGTGGTGGCCTTTTCTCCGATGCACCTCCGATTCTTGGGTTCTGGCTCCGTCCATGCTGTACTGACCCAGTAGGTCAGCACCACGGACGTCAGCCCTACACAGATGCAGCTATCCGCACTCTGAGTCCATCCCTCCCCTGCACCCCTCTGATACCCAGCCGGTTTATCATAACCATTGTGCCAGTTACAGCTGTGACCAAAGGTGGAGAGACACCAGAGGATCTGCAGGGCTGTCGTGCCAGAAACTCTTGTCTTTGAGAAGTTCCGTCTACATGTCTGCCGCAGGTGGAAGCTTCAGGGAAGAGAGGGGAGTTTTACATAACCCATTTTGGAGCCTGGTCAGACCCAAAACATCCATCCCCCTTGGCCACAGGAGATACTTAATCAAAGCAGTATTTGAGGTTGAGGAAAACCTGGTGGAATAGATGAGTATGTATGCGGACTATGTATTGTTTGGACTTCGTCTGACCCTGTGGGACTGTAATTCTATTATCAGTGATGGTGATGAAATTGGATATCCTTAGGGGAGAAAAAGAATGACTGGATTTAGAAAAAAAATTCATGTAATTAAATTTATTTGAACACAAAATACTTTCTCTGTCTATAAAATTGCTGTCAGCAGTGGCAGAACGTCCCGCTGAGGGGACAGATCTCTGCAGACTTCTAAAGCCAGGCGCTCCGGCTCCCACTCACGTCTCTTACTCTGTGGCAGGTACATATGCATGGTGACTAGATTCTCTCCAAGGAAGTCTCTTGTTCTCAAGATGACTTCTTCAGAGAGGAAAAGGAGACCTGTGTAAAGACCTGGGCTACTTTTGAGTGGATGGAACCATTAAGCTATACCTTGAGGTCTCTGTGGATTGCGACTGCAGGCGTTCACTGAGGCTGTGCTGTGTGCTGTTTACTGAGGGGATGGGTGTTACGATTCTCACAGAAAACCATGGCCCCTGTCACCAAACGGCTGTGTCGATCCCCACGGAAGCAGCTTCCCACAGTGTTTTTGGTGGCTGTGCGTTAAATGTATGGCCAGCTCATGCTTTTTCTTGAGCAGGGTCTGCCTCCGGCCTGTGCTCACACCATGCTTTCTAAGTTCTCTTTGGACATGGTTTCAGCTGCTGCCTCGGCCTGAGTTTCGGAGAGCATGTAGGAGTCATGGTAGTCTTGAAGTAGCTTGACCACCTCCAGGTGGTTGAACTGTATGGCATCATCCAGAGGAATGTTGCCCCACCTGTGAGGAACAAGGATCACGGTCAGGCCGGGAAGACACGAGAATACCATAGTTCCACGTATATGCATGGTGGCTGCAGGGCGGTGGGGAGGTTGGGTCACCCTCCTTCCCTGCGATCCTACTCGCCTGTCCTTGACGAAGGGATTCACTTTGCAAGCCTCGATCAGAAACTTGACAACTTCAATGTGTCCTAGGAATAGGATAGAGGGGAAATGAGAGAGTACACAGGTAGGTCCTGAACCGTTGGGTGTCGACCCTCGGCAGCTTGAGTCTGTGCCAAGAGGGGAGGAGAAAAGTCCTTGACATTCCCTCCTTGCCGGCACCTAGTTACAACCTGTCAGCTGTAGGGCCTGTGGACAAAACTGGGATCTCACACGCATGATAGGGCGCACCCCGTGGAAGAGAAGGGACCTCACAGGCTGCGGTTCCTCTTTAACCCTCGAAATACCTTCAGCTGCCGCAACGTGCAGGGCTGTGCGGGAGTCGTAATCTTTCTGCTCCATATCCATGGCTGACAAAGCAAACCTAAGGGAGTGGAAAGCAGCTTGCGTTACCCACGTCAGGCTAGAATCACTGGAGAGCCTTCTGAAGTCGGGCCAGACTGGATGGCGTCCCCACTTCCAAGGCCTGTGCCTGTCATACCCAAGTCAGTCACGGTGCCGGCCATGAGTGAAGTTCTTACCTCACCACAGGCATTTTTATTTTTATTTATTTATTTAATTTTTTTTTGGGGTTTTTCCAGACAGGGTTTCTCTGTGTAGCTTTGCGCCTTTCCTGGAACTCGCTTTGGAGACCAGGCTGGCCTCGAACTCACAGAGATCCGCCTGGCTCTGCCTCTCGAGTGCTGGGATTAAAGGCATGCGCCAACACCGCCCAGCTGGCACTTTGATTTTAAAACAACAAACAAAACCTAAGGCTGGAGAGATGGCTTAGCAAAGTGCTTGTCAGGCGAGCGTGAGGAACTGAGACCTGAGTTTGATTCACACAACCCACATTAAAAAAAAAAATCAGGCATGGTACCACATGCCTGTAATCCTAGACTGGGTGGGAAGCCGAGACAGGGAAGTCCTGGGGCTCGATGTGCTGGTGAGCTCAAGGCCAGTACGAGACTCTGTCTCAAAAAGCAAGGTGGATGGCCCCTGAGGAATGATACCTGAAGTTGTCCTCTGGCTGCCACATGTACACATACCCACAAATGTGCAGCTGCACAAACAGGCACATGTACACAGATCACACACACACACACACACACACACACACACACGGACACACACACACACACGGACATGGACACGGACATACGGACACAAACAGGCATTACTCATTAAAATTGCAATGTGTCAGGCTGGAGAGATGGCTGAGAGGTTAAGAGCACTGACTGCTCTTCCAGAGGTCCTGAGTTCAATTCCCAGCAACCACATGGTGGCTCACAACCATCTGTAATGAGACCTGGTGCCCTCTTCAAAATAAAAATAAAGGAAAAAAAATTGCAATGTGTCCGTTGTAACCCTAAAACTGAAGCATTTATCAGTTTGTTATGTTGTGTCCTCATAAGATGTCTGACCCAGAGTATTTTTATCACATTTATTTAGTCACAGAAGAGTTACCTTCGAAGAGCTGAGACATCTCCACTATATGCAGCAAATAACAGGTTCACCACGGTCTTGTTCTGAAACGCAGAGCGAACCCACCTGGGGTTAATTCTAGCTTTGAATCCACCCGCGCCCAGCTCAACCCATGACCCTCCTCCATGGATGGTTCACCAGGGACACGGCTGAAGTGTTTTGGGATGTTTCATTCTGAAATATCCGTTAGGCTACCTGGGGTTTCCCTTACCCGGACTTCTCCTCCTTCTCGTCGTGGGTCTAACTTCCGAGTACAGTGCCTCAGGTTGTCGTAGTTGTGGAAGTTAAAGAGAGACACCAGCTTCTAGAATTAGAAGCCAAAGGATTCGTTTACGTATCTCTTGCCCTTTCTAGGAGCTCAAAATTGCTTTAACTATAGTGACTACCATTAATTTATTCTTTTTTGTTTTTCGAGACAGGGTTTCTCTGTGTAGCTTTGTGCCTTTCCTGGAACTCACTCTGTAGACCAGGCTGGCCTTGAACTCACAGAGATCCACCAGCCTCTGCCTCCCGAATACTGGGATTCTGGGGTTGAAGGCGTGTGCCACTATGCCCGGCTCATTGATTTATTCTTTTTTTTTTTTTTTTCTGGAGCTGAGGGCCGAACCCAGGGCCTTGCACTTGCTAGGCAAGCGCTCTACCACTGAGCTAAATCCCCAACTCATTGATTCATTCTTAAACCGTATGAAGTACTGTGCACAGAGCATCTTACCTGGCAGAAGTTGATACCCCTCTGGCTGTTGCCCAGCTTGTCTAACGGAGGTGACAGACACATCATCCCCATGACATTGGGTACAACCAGGAGGATGGCTCCTGACACGGCTGATTTGGCCGGCAGACCCACCTGAGGGACAAGGGGGCAGGTCTAAGTGACGGCGCAGACAAGGCTACCCCACCTCAACGTTTCAGCTTCTTAATTTGCCCCGACCACTGTCTTCTCCTACCTCATGAATTAATACAACTAGGGGATGCTTGCTAAGACAGGAACAGCCCGCTGCTGGGTGCCGTGCTCAATCGAGGAAATGCTCCCCAGCCCTCCCTTCAAAAAGAGATTTCACTGGATTTTCCATATGTGAGTGTGTGTGTGTGTGTGTGCACCGCACGTGTGTGCACCGCACGTGTGCCTGGGGCCCGGGGAGGCCAGAAGAGGCCAAGGGGTTCCCTGGAACTAGAAATGCTCTTCAACACCCCGCCATTTCTCCAGCCCCAGGAAACGGTCTCTCATTCGACTTTTATTCTCGTGGTGGAAGAGAGACAGGAAATGAACAGGGGCTTATAAGCTGGCGTATCAGGCAGAGGGGCTTCCTGAGCAAGTCTAGCATCCTGAGTTTGAGCCCCAGAATCCACAAAGGTGGACAGAGAGAAAAAAAACTCCACAAAGTTGTCCTCTGACCTCCACACATGCACCGTCATGCTTACACATATACCAACGATAAATACATTTTTAAAATTTAAAAATGGGCACAACCCATAGAACCATAGAGGCTATATATATAGCATGGAGGTCCCTAGGACGACTGTGGCTTATAATAAATTTCAGTTTTACTCAATTATTGAAAAAAAAAATAGCCAAATGAATGGAAACACATGAACTATGAACCAAAGGCTGAGGGGCCCCCAACTGGATCAGGCCCTCTGAATAGGTGAGACAGTTGATTGGCTTGATCAGTTTGGGAGGCATCTAGGCAGTGGGACCAAGTCCTGTGCTCATTGCATGAGTTGGCTGTTTGAAACCTGGAGCTTATGCAGGGACACTTGGCTCAGTCTGGGAGGAAGGGACTGGACCTGCCTGGACTGAGTCTACCAGGTTGATCGCAGTCCTTGGGAGAGGACTTGTCCTGGAGGAGGTGGGAATGGAGGGTGGGCTGGGGGTAAGGGGAGGGCGTGGGAGGGGGGAGAATAGGGGAACCCATGGCTGATATGTAGAACTGAATGGTATTGTAAAATAATATATATATATAAAAGAAAAAAAATTTAAAAATGGGACCTGGGGACTGGAGAGGTGGCTCAGTGGTTAAGAGCACTGGCTGCTCTTCCAGAAGACCGGGGTTCGGTTCTCAACACCGGCATGGCCGTTTACAACTGTCTGTAACTCCAGTTCCAGAAGATCCTACCGCCCTCTCCTGGCCTGTGTGAACACTGTACGCACACGGCACACAGACACACGTGCAGGCAAAACACCCAGACACATAACTTAGAAATAAATTTAAAAAAACATTTTCTTTTTGAGACAGGGTTTCTCCATGTAACTCTGGCTGTCCTGGAACTTACTCTGTAGTCAGGCTAGCCTTGAACTCACAAAGATCCACCTGCATCTGCCTCCCAAGTACTGGGATTTAAAAAATAATAATAATAAAATATTTAAAAAGGGGGGGGGTATCTGGATAGGAGGCTCAGTAATTAAGAGCCTGCACTGTTCTTGCAAAGAACCCATGTTGGTTTCCAATCACCAAAACTGGCAGGCTCACAACCACCTGAAACTCCAGCTTGGGCATGGGGTTGGGGGTAGGGGTGAGGGTGGGGGGGTGGATCCAATACTCCTAGTCTCAGTGGGCACCTGTACTCACCTGTACATACTCCCTCATAATGAAAATAAATCTTCAAAAACAGATAAAATAATTATAGCAAACACGGAAAAGAAAAGGACTAGGGTGCTCTGAACAGAGGTAGAGGAGGCAGTTTTGTTTGTGTACAGAGATCAGAAACACCTCCAGAGCCTGGGGATGCAGGTCAGTGGTACAGCACTTGCCCAGCACGGGTAAGACCTAGGTTTGATTCCCCGATGCCAAATCAAACAAGAAACAAGTGCAGCTGTGGAAGTGCATGACTGGAGTTCCAGTACTTGAGAGGTCGAGGCAGGAGGATCACTGTGAGTCTGAGGCTACAAACAAATCAACCACGCATCTCCTTGGAAGTGATGTCTAAGATGGGAGTCAGCCACGTAAAGGGTCTACATCTCTGAGGAATGGGATGGACTTGGCAAACTCTCCTCGGGACTCTTAGCGTGTTTGCCCGGGTAGATGCTTGGGAAGGGGGCAGGAGTGAGCTTCACCCCGTCCTCTGTTCTTGGCGCTGGGGTGGTGGCAGGCGGACAGCCAAGCTGGGAGCACTCACGTGGAAGGCAAACTGGCCAGAGAAGTCGTACATGCCGCAGGAATGCATGAGGCTGAGGGTGTTCCGCACGGCTTCAGCGCTCAGGACGCTCTCGCCTGTGATGGGGCAGATGCCACCATTGGCAAGAGTGGCCGCCATGACGCTGCCTGATTCGCAGGTGACCTCCACGGAGCACAGCTATGGAGACAGCAGGGGTCAAAGGGCAGGGTGGGCGCGAACGCAGTCATGAAGAGTGATGTTCTTCACATCTAGAGCTTTCAACGCGTCTCACGGGGCAGCCAGAGAGGCACGTCTACCCTGTAACCCAGAGAGAGAGGGCAGTCTGTCCTGTCCGCTTGGCCCTGGGAGTGTCTGCATACCTGGAAATAGAGGTCGAGGGCAGCCATCATGTCCACTCCCTTGGGGAAACACTGGAAGGAAGAACAGTCTCGTAATTCACATGCCAGAGTCACACACGGTCTCCAGCCCTCGACCCCTGACCTGGCGGCACAATTCCCAGGGACCCAGTTACCTTCTTCTCCTTGAGGTAATAGCCGATGGCGTAATTCCGATCTCCAGTTTCCTTCTCTGACTGGAATCTGAAGCAAACACCACATTTAGCGCTTGACGTTTAAGAGGTGGGTGGAGGGAGAAGGGGGAAACGTCCTTCCCCGGATACGGAACTCTACTCCCTCTGTCAGACTGAATCGGTCCCTTTAGAACACCTCGCAGAGTATCAGTGGGAACGTCTGAACCTGGGCAAACACTCGGTGTAGCTTTGTGGTAAAATGTAAACAGACCCAAACCAAACCCACCCAAAGCTGTCTAGCCGTCCAGTCTAGGGAATCTGGCAAGGCTTTTGGCTCTGAGAGTCTTGACTTGGGCTTAGGCACCAACCGCCACACCCCCTTTCTCATTACATGCAAATCAGAAATGGGCCGCTATTTCTCCAAGGAAGTGTCAATGAAGAGGCTCAGAGGAAGCTGGGAGGCTGAAATTCCCCTTGAGTTCCTTCTTAAGATGATATCTATTCCCTTCCCCCCCTTTACCTCCCCAGCAAGCATACACATATACAACAGTACAGTTGTATTCAGTACAGTCCTCTAAGCAGCCTTACGTGGCATTGCTGAACCCCATGAATTCATTCCCAGCCATCTTGTTCAGATACTGCAGCACCTGGAGCAGAAGAAGGGCAAGACAGACGCCTTTTGACTACAGAGCCCTAGAAAACACAGCTCAGGCCAGCAGGCCACTCGGAACCTCTCAGTCCTATTCCCAGCTTTACCCAGGGGAGCAGGGTTCCCCGCCTCTCTGGAGTTACTGCTTCTATGATATGTTGGCTTAAGCCAGGCACGGGAGAGGGCTGTGGAAGACAGCAGGGCATGTGAAAGGCAGCAAGAAGATGAGCGCAAGGGACTTACAAAGTCAAACTTCTCTGCTTTGTTACAATCCATCTGCAGAGAAAGTGAGAGAAAGCGATCAGTGTTCCGGCCTCGATGCATGGGAGACGGAGGACCACAAGGGCGTGGTGCAGCTGACAGGCTCGGCTAGCCTCACTCCTGGGGACGGTGCGTTTTACAGTGTCTCTGGCCTGTTCTGAGACAGGCCTGGGTCGTCCAGGCCGGGCTGTGAGTTAGTGTGGCCCTCCCTGTCTGTGTTCCTGTAGTCCCTGAGCAGCTGGTGTTACAGGCACGGGATCCTTCTTGTTTAAACAGCCGAGACCTCTCTTCCTGCGGGTATATATATGTCTAGTAACAGAGAAAACCAAACTACTAACCAGTTTGGTGATGCGTGCCTATAATCCCAGCACTTGGGAGGTTGAGGCAGGAGAATTACTGAAAGATTTCAAGGGCAGCTCGGGACATTGAGAGATCTTGTCTCAAAATTTTTTTTTTTTTTAATTATCAAGGAATGAGGATTCAGATAACCTCACTGCATCCGTTGGCCTCACCCCTCCCCAGCCTCACTCCTACTTTTCAGCTTCAATCTTAAGTCCTCATCCCTGTCTCCAGTTCTGTCCCTAAGTTCCACCCCATCCCTGATTACTACTATCCACTCTATGTATGTATGTATGTATGTATGTATGTATGTATGTATGTATGTATGTATGTATGTATTCGGAGCTGAGGACCGAACCCAGGGCCTCACGCTTGCTAGTCAAGTGCCCTACCACTGAGCTAAGTCCCCAACACCCATTTTATTTATTTTTTAGTAAAGGTCTCATGTATCCCAGACTAGCCTTAAACTTCTGATCTTTCCAACCGTACTCCCCAGGTTCTGGCATTACAGACATTGGAACCATAGTACAACTTCCTTTTTTGTTTGTTTGTTTTGGGGGTTGGTGTTTGTTTGTTTGTTTGTTTGAGGCAGGGTTTCTCCGTGTAGCCTAGGCTGGCCTGGAACTCAGAGATCCGCCTGCCTCTGCCTCCTGAGTGCTGGGATTAAAAGTGTGCACCACCACTGCCTGGCTCACACTCACGTTCTTTATACCCCGTTTTCTAGTCTTGCTCTAGCCTATCCCCGATTCCCATACCCTCTGTGACAGAAATGGGCTGTGTCTGTTGACTATTCGATCGCGTTGATAAATGATTTTTCTTTAATACCGGAACTGAAGCTAGGACCTCAGGTATGCTGGTCAAATGCTCTGCCACTGAGCTACATCCTCCAGTTATATTGTTAAAAGAAACAGAAACAACTTCATCAGTGCCGGAGACTGAGCCCAGGGTCTCCACAGAGGGCGGGGCCGATGTTCTGCCAAGGCACTTGCTTCATTCCCCGCTCCGAACCTAAAGTTTAGAGTGAGGCAGGTGAGGCAGATCCCAAAGAGAGGCCGGCAGACAGAACGTCACAGACCAGCGGGACACACTGGCCTTAGTCCCCTCCCCCAGATCCACTGCTTCCGACATAAGTCAACACTGCAGGGACTCTGACACCTGAGTTCCCGAGGGGGAGGGTTCCCAACACCACCTTCCCCAGGAGGGGCTGTGATTGGCCCCGTGGTGTGGCTGCCCACACTGCTCCCAGGTTCTTGCTCAAGTCCTGAGAGACCTGCAGCTGATGGGCCCGTCTGACACCCATGCTCAAGGCCAACTCACAGGTCCAGGTGACGTGAATAGCTGCCCTGGACTGGCCATTCACCCTTTTCTCGGCATGCCTCTCACCCAGGGGCGGCCAATCAATGCCTGATGGTGCTGTCCTCCCCTTGCCTTTGGCCTTTGCCTCTCGGTCCTGGGCAGGGGTCACGACCCGCTCACTCCTGTCAGGAGCTCTGAGCTGCAGAGTTGTAGGTGGGGGCGGGGAGGGTGTGGGATAGCTCTCACTCACATCCATAGCTTATAACACACGGCTTCCTGTTGTATTTTTTCCATGCCTCTTATTAACCCTCAAAGGACTGGGCACCCCACGAGTCTCCCTAGAGAGACGAGCAGGTGCAGGGGTGCAGGAATAAGGGGGGCTGAGAGAACGTCAGTTTTCAGAAGGCGAGAATGGGCACTGACCTTGATCAAGGAGCTGACGACAATGGCGCCGGCATTGACCATGGGGTTGTGGGGGATTCCTGGGGAAACACAAACCAGGGTCTTGTCAGTCACTCACGGGAGCTCACTTAACATCGTTCCCAATCCAAAGCTAAGCGGCGCTGGGTCTGGTTCCTACCTGGATGGGAGAAAAGGCAAAGAAAGAAAGAAGGGAGGAGGTGGGGTGCAGGGCTAAGGAAAAGGCAGGTAAGCGTGAGCCCTGGAGATGCTCACCTTCCTCGTTGAGGGAGAGCTTGTTATAGCGCAGACCACTGGGTTCCTTGCCCACAAACTTGTGGACGTAGTCAGTGCCTAAGGTGCTCACGGAGATGGCGTAAGTGAGGGGCTTGACACAAGACTGTAGGCAGAAAGGGATCTTCGTGTGGCCCACAGAGTGCCTGGAGACAGAGGTGCCATAAAAGGGGTTTGGGCTTTGTTCTGCACCCGCGCCCTACACCCGCTTCCTGCTCCCGCGCCCCGCGTCCTGCACCCGCGCCCACTCCCTGCGCCCTGCACCCGCGCCCTGCGCCCTGCGCCCGCGCCCTGCACCTGCGCCCTGCATCCGCGCCCGCACCCTGCACCTGCGCCCTTCAGCAACTTCCTCTCACCCAGCAGCTCTTTTTGTTTGCTTTAATTTTTATTTATGTGCATTGATGTTTGACCTGCATGTATATCTGTGTGAGAGTGTTGGATACCCTGGAACTGGAGTTACAGACAGTTGTGAGCTGCCATGTGGGTGCTGGAACTTGAACCCGGGTCCTCTGGAAGAGCAGCCAGTGCTCTTAACCACTGAGCCACCTCTCCAGCCACCTTGTTTGTTTGTTTGTTTTTTTGAGGCAGGGTTTCTCTACGGCGCCCTAGCAGTCCAGCGCCCTAGCAGTCCTGGAAGTTGCTCTATAGACCAGGCTGGCCTTGAACTCAGAGATCCTCCTACTTCTGTCTCCCGAGTGTGGGGGGCTTAAAGGCGTGCACCACCAAGCCAGGAATCACCCCGTATCTTACCGCTGACCATCCACAGTGCACAGGGAAACGCCCCAAAGGTCTGGGTTTGACTTGGCCAGGTGAGGGATGTAGGCTGCTACCTGGACATGAACAGGCAGAGAAAGGGGGGACAGGTGAATATGGAGACCAATACAGCTGTACTCAGGGTCAGAAACTTTGGTAGAAGCTAAAATTCTGTCACCTACATGGCAGATGGGTTCCCTTCTGTGTACTCCTTCCAGAAACACCCAAGCCTTTAGTCCCTGGCAACCTTACCTCTCTGTAGTCCTAACCCTGGAGGGATAGAACATTTAAAATAATAATAATAATAATGACGGGGTTGGGGATTTAGCTCAGCAGTAGAGCAATTGCTTAGCAAGTACAAGGCCCTGGGTTCTGTCCTCAGCTGGGGGTGGGGGGAGGCATTTCTAGGGCTGGGTTTTCAGGTTCAGTCCCTGTAACTCTCCTTGAAGGCTCGATTGAATATCTTTACTTTGAGACAGGGTCTCCCTATGAAACCCAAGTTGACCTCAAACTTCTGATCCTGCCTTAACCTCCCGAGAGTCGAGATCATAGGCCTGTGCCACCAAGCCTGGCTTCTGCCATCCATGTCCACAAACACCTAAGATCTTGCCACTCACTTTTAAGAGTCACATGGAGAACCACATGGAACCCTGTCCTTATTTCTGGAGGCTCTGCTTCTCATCCTCTATCACTGAATCCCCAGCCCCAAGGAGTCTCTGTATCTGGCCCAGAGCCCTCACGCCCCACCCCCATTTCCCTGGCCCTCACTTTGCCTCCAGTGAGCTCTTTGGCATCCTCAAATATGCGATCCACGTGGCCCGTGAACTCCTCGAAATCAGGAATGACAAACTTCTTTCGGAATGCCTGAGTCAGGAGCACAATGTTGCTGCTCACACACCTGGATCCCAGATACGAGTGTGTTAGGGGCTGGAGAGGCACAGCTGGGACAGGAGCCGTGGGAGTTGGGGATAAAGAAGGTCATGAGTGTTCATTTGGTTTTGGACTAACAGCTGTGTGACTTTTGGCATGTCATTTTAATCTCACGAGGCTTAAATTTCCTAACCTCCAAAATGAGAGGCTCTAAAGACACAGGAAGATATCCCAAGACATGATGAGAAAAATATTAAAATCAAAATAAGCATAGCATATGGCTTTAGTGTTGAGAGGTCCTAATATATACAGCCATAAATGTATGTGAACACACAGGACATTTTCTAGAACACACTATCTGTTAATGTCTACGTTTGGGAAAGGGGCTAGGACTGGGTAGAGAAGAAAATATTATTTTTCACAATGAGTATGTATTGCTTGTATAATAAATAAAACAAAATGAGGGGTTGAACTGTTTAATTCCCAAGACTCTTCCTCCTACAGAACAGTTCTGGGGGCAATGCTCATTTCTGGGGTTCTCACTTTCGGAAGAGATCTCGGTCCAAGAGGCCACCACTGCTGGACTCTTGGACCATGCGCTGCATCTTGCTCATGCAGTCCTGGAGCCGTGGGTCTGACGTCTGCAGTCCAGTGGCCTTCAGGGCCTTTGGGGGAAAAGAAGAGGCCTGGTAAGGTCAGCCAAGGACAGCAATCTATGCCTCAATCTTTCCCAATAGATACTCAGATCACTCAACCTTAATTACTCCAACGGGCAGAACAAATGGGTTTGGGTACTAAGCAAAGAGGGACTGGACCAGCTTTAAAGGTCAACAAGTCTCTTGACACTTTCCACGAAAGGTGTTATCTTCTGGACTTCGGGGAAGGATGACGACGTTGTCTCTCTGGCCCAGGCAGCCATCATCCCTCTGTGTTTTCTGTCCTCACGTAACAACCCATTAGCTGCCCCGCACTGTCAACCAGCCTTTTCCCGTGTTCCAGAGACTCTAAGGAATCAGGGTTTTCTGAACAGGCAGACAGCCACTTACAGTAGTGAACTTGTGGATGGGGATTCGTTCCTGTCCCTCAGCAATGGTGTAGAAGAGCAGGTCACCAAGTCGAGGCAGCATGCCGCTGTTTGACTCGCCACTGTTTGGGGGAAGAGGCAGGAAGCAGGCGCCTGAGGATGCTCCCTCTCCTCCTCCCGGAACTTGGATCTGTCATCCTGGGCTCCTCCTCTGAGCCATCTGACAGTCTGTAATCCTAACTTTCACCTCTAGCCTAAGATCTTGTAAATCTTACTCTCTAGCTTTTTTTTTTTTTTAAAGAGACTCTGAACTTTCGGACCTTTATTTCAAGCTGCCTTCTAGATAACTTCACTTCTAGGTGTCCCATACATACTGAAAACTGAACACATCCAGCGTGAGCTGTCTCCTCTTGTGTGTTTCTCATGAGCGTTGGTCCATGAATACCCACCTGGATGCCACGCTGAAACACAGAATTATTTTGATTGTTCCCACACTCTGTCTGGATTGAGCTGGTCACTAACACTGGATGACTCCATCTTCACATTTTCTCTCAAATCCACCCTCTTTTCTCCTGTACAGCATAGTGTCCTGGAAAGAGTTCTACTTTGCTCCCTACTTGCTATCTGACTTAGGTAGCTCATTTGCTATTGCTAACCTGCTTCTCCTTATCCATGGAATAAGGGTAGAAAGGTCTACTTGACATGGATAGGCGGTGTGAGCCTTAGGGCCATACTCCATGCTAAACTCTGATATAAAGTAAGCCGATCGTCAGCTTCCTGCCTGCAGTGTGCCACCGTATTCCTCTGCCACCCACGCCAGCCGCTGTTCTGAAATTCAGCATTTCTCCACTCAAAATCCTAAAGCCAGGCAGGGTAGTGCATGGCTGCAGCCTTTAATCCCAGCACTCGGGAGGCAGAGGCAGGGGGAATCCCTGAGTTGAAGTTGTAGGCCAGCCTGGTCTACAGAGCAAGTTCCAGGACAGCCACGGTTACACAGAGAAAACTTGTCTCGAAAAAACCAAAAATCCTGTGGTACAGCTGGGTGAGGTGGCACATTCCTGTAATCCTAAAACTTGGCACGTAGAAGCAGGAGGATCAGGAGTTCATGGTCATCCTCAGCTGCAAAGTGAGTCTGAAGCCAGCCTGAACTACCCCCGAGACCACGAGAAAAACAAGAGTTTGAGAATGTCTCAGCAGTAAAGAGCACCCATTATTCTGGCAGAAGGTCTGAGTTCCCTTCCCAGCACTCATGTTGGGTAGGCAGCTCACAATTGCCTGTACTTTCAGGGCATCAGATACCTTCTTCTGGCCTTCATGGGCAACCCTCCCCAATAAATAGAAATAAAAATAAATATTAAAACAAAAACCTCAGTGCCAGCCAGGCATGGTGGCATGTGCCTTTAATCCCAGCACTTGAGAGGCAGAGGCAGGGGCATGGGCATCTCTGTGAGTTCAAGGCCAGCCTGGTCTACAGAGCAGTTTCAGAACAGCTGAGGCTATACAGAGAAATCCTGTCTCAAAAACAAAACGAAACCCTCAGTGCCTACAGATTAAATTCCTTTTATCCCTTTCTCTTCTTCTTCTTCACAGTACAAATACTTTAATAGCTCTAAGTCATCCGTGGGCCAAGTACTGAATAGTCAGGACCTAGCTGCCAGCTCAGCCTCAGAGCCTTCCTGACTCCAGTAGAATGTGCATATCGCTCTGTGCACACTGCCTTTCAGACTGCAGATGTTGGGATGCTGGGGTGGCATCCATAAATTCTCCGTGCACCCGCCTGTACTGTCCTTATAAGCCAATTCTGCTCAGTACGCTGGTGACCCTGGACAGTCTATGGGTGGCACTCAACTGTGTTCATGATGATGGCAATCTGGTGGACAGTGTTTTGGGTTTCTTTTCTTTGTTGGGGCAGGATTTTGAGATGGGGTCTTGTGGTGTAGCCTGGCTGGCCCTAAACACATGATCATCTCTGCCTCCCAAGTGCTGGAATTACAAGCATGATAATGAATAACCATGGCTAGCTCCTTTATTATTATTCTCATAATTTCACACATATATAATGTATTTTTATCAAACCTATCCCCATTTCCTCTAATCCCCCCCCACACACACACACTCTCATGTCTGGGTAGTTCTCAATTCTTAGCATGGCATCTACCACTCTTTAAAGTTATACCCATTTCCCAATTCTTTATCATTCTTCCCTATGGCGGTTATGCTAAGTAACTCCATACCCCAATTATGACTTCCTTAGTGGGACAGACATGATGAGGCTTTGTAGCCTTTGCTTATACTATAACCCTTCAGGACCTTCTTCTTCAACTGGCTCTCAAGGTGCAGGCCAAATGTAACCAACCGGGCGGCTGCTGTCTTAAATCTCCAGATATTGTGGATGCTGCTAGTATGTCTCACACACATCCTAATGAATGTCAGGTGACTCAACCCATGCCACTGTTGGGTCCCTGTGCTTGGCACATCTTTCTCTCCCTAGACTGAGCAAAGTGTCTAAAACACATGGACCTACAATAATAATGACCAACCTACATGACTAGGAAGGCCCTTAGACCCCAAAGTTCATGCCTATAAAACTCCTAAACCACCTAAAGCAGTGGTTCTCAACCTGTGGGTCACAACCCCCTCTCTTTCACAGAGTTCGCCAAGACCATTGGAAAACACTGATATTCAGAAGCTAGAAAGATCTCCCCTGTTCATGGGTCTGTAGGATTAACAGTAAAAATGGCAATCTTACTAAAAACAATCTACAGATTCAATACAATCCCCATCAAAATTCCAACACAATTCTTCACAGACCTTGAAAGAACAATACTCAACTTCATATGGAAAGGCAGAAATCCCAGGCTAGCCAAAAGAATCCTGTACAATAAAACAACTTGTGGAGGCATCACCATCCCTGATTTCAAGCTGTACTACAGAGCTATAGTAATTAAAAACAGCTTGGTATTGGCATAAAAAACAGACAGGTTGATCAATGTAATTGAATCAAAGACCCAGACATAAATCCTCACACCCATGGACACCTGATTTTTGATAAAGAAACCAGAAATATACAATGGAAAACACTCTTCAATCAGTTGCTGGTCTAACTGGGTGTCTGCATGTAGAAGATTGCAAACAGATCCATATCTGTCACCCTGCACAAAACTCAAGTCCAAGTGAATCAAAGACCTCAACACAAATCCAGATACACTGAACCTGACTGAAGAAAAAGTGGGAAACAGCCTTGAATGCATTGGCACAGGAGACAATTTCCTGAACAGAACACCAATAATGTAGGCACTAAGATCGACAATTAATAAATGGTACCTCATGAAACTGAAAAGCTTCTGTAAGGCAAAGGACACCATCAACAGGACAAAATGGCAGCCCACAGAATGGGAAAAGATTTCCACCAACTCCACATCTGACAGAGGGCTGATATCCAAAATACATAAAGAACTCAAGAAACTAGACATGGACAATCCAAATAATCAAATTAAAAAATGGGATAAGATCTAAGCAGAATTCTCAACAGAGGAATCTCAAATGGCTGAGAAACGCTTACACAAATGTTCAACATCCTTAGCCATCAGGGAAATGCAAATCAAAATGACTTTGAAATTCCATCTTACACCTGTCAGAATGGCTAAGATCAAAAACACAAGTGGCAGCTCGTGCTGGAGAGGATGTAGAGCAAGGGGAACACTCCTCCATTGCTGGCGGGAGTGCAAACTTGTACAGCCACTATGGAAATCAATATGGTAGTTCCTCAGAAAATCAGGAGTCAATCTACTTAAGACTCTGCTATATCACTCCTGGGCACATATCCAAAGGACACTCCATCCTACCAGAAGGACACTTGCTCAACTATGTTCATAGCAGCTTTATTCATAATAGCCCAAAACTGAAAGCAACCTAGATGTCCCTCAGTTGAAGAATGGATAAGGAAAATGTGGTACATACACACAATGGAATATTACAGAGCTGTTAAAAAATATGAGATCATGAAATTTTCAGCCAAATGGATGGAACGAGAAAAAAAAATCATCCTGAGTGAAGTAACCCAGACCCAGAAAGACAAACACAGTATGCACTCACTTATAAGTGAATATTAGCTGTAAAGGATAACCATGCTACAATCCACAGACCCAGAAAAGCTAATTAATAAGAAGAGCCAAAAGGGGTCATGGATCTCCCTGGGAAGGGGAAATGGAATAGATTTTGTGGGTGGACTGGGGACAAGTTGGGGACGGGAACAGGAGAGATCAGGTGTTGGGAGGAGACTTGAGGTAGAAACCTAATGCAATGGAAACTCCCTAGAATCTATGAGAGTGGCCCTAGTGAAGACTCCTAGTAATGGGGGGTACGGAGCCTAAACCAAGCATCTTCTGTAACAGGCAAGGCTTCCGGTGGAGGGCTGGGACATCAACACAGCCACAGAACCTTCTTCGTCTACAGTTAGTCCTGCCTGCAAGATGTGGTAAAGGTGGCACAGAACTTGTACTAGTGACCAGCACATGACTGGTCCAACCTGAGACCCAAGCCAGGAGAGGGAGCCCATGCCTGACACTGCCTCGATGGCCAGGAACCGGGGGCTGGACAACCAGGATTAGAACCAAACACAACTGGAAAAAAAAGTCAATGAAATGCTTCCTAATGATATTCTGCTATACTCGAAGACCATCATCATCATCAGAGGCTTCATCCAGAAAGTAATAAGAGCAGATGCAGAGACCCACGGCCAAACATTAAGTGGAGCTCAGGGATCCCTGAGGAAGGGGGAGGGGGAAGGATTGTAGGAGCCAGAGGGGTCAAGGATATTGCAAGAAAACCCACAGAATCAACTAACCAGGCCCATAGGGGCTCACAGAGACTCAAATGACAATCAGGGAGTCTGAGCTAGGTCCTCTGCATATATGTTATGGTTGTGTATCTTGGTCTTCTTGTGGGACTCCTCACAGTGGAGTGGGGGCTGTCTCTGACTCTTCTGCCTCCTTTCGGGACCCTTTTCTTCCTACTAGGTTGCCCCTTCCAGCCTTAATGAGGGGAGGTGCCTAGTCTTATTATAACCTGACATGCCGTCTTTGGTTGATACCCCTGGAAGGCCTGCCCTTTTCTGAAGGGAAAGGAGGAGGAGCTGATATGGGGGAGAGAAGAGGTGATGGGTAGGAACTGGAAAAAGAGGGGGGTGGTGAGGGGAAACTATGGTTGGGATATAATATATGAGAGAAGAATAGATAGATAGATAGATAGATAGATAGATAGATAGATAGATAGATAAGGAAAATGCAGATATTTACATTATGATTCATAACAGTAGCAAAATTATAGTTATGGAGTAGTAATGAAAATAATTTTGTGGTTGGGGTCTCTACAACATGAGGAACTGTATTAAAGGAAGGTTCCTAATAATAACTGTATTATTAGGAAGTTGAGAACCATTGATCTAAAGACTTCTTGGTCTTCAAAAATTCTCCTATTAATGTTATCATACTTAGAAACCCTTTGGTTTTCTTTTTTCTTTTCTTGGTTTTTTGAGACAGTGTTTCTCTATGTAGCCCTGGCTGTCCTAGAACTCACTTTGTAAGCCAGGTTGGCCTCGAACTCAGGGATCCACCTGCCTCTGCCTTCTGAGTGCTGGAATTAAAAGCATGCTCCACCATGCCCAGCTCAAAAATAGACTAATGACTTAAGCCCAGCACTCTGTAAGCAGAGGCAGGTGGATCTCTGTGAGTTTGAGGCCAGCCTGGTCTACAGAGCGAGATCCAGGACAGTTAAGGTTACACAGAGAAACCCTGTCTTGAAAAACCAAAAAAGAAAAAGAAAAAGAAAAAGAAAGATAAGGAAAAAACCTAAAAGGAAAAGGAAAAAAAAAAAAAAAACTACTTTTGTTTTCTTGTGTGGTGCTAGGGGTCAAACTTGGAGCCTTAGGCATGCCAGACAATGTCCTACCACTGAGCTCCATTCCTAGCGCAGTGGAAATATTGTATCGGATTGTGTCCAAACAGGACAACTAGTTAAGATCCAGATCCTTTAAAGCTCTTTTGCTCAACAAGCCTACTTCCAGAAATATATCCTTCAGATGTACAAAGTAACATAGTCTCAGATGCCCACTGCATTGTCGGAAGACTTGTCCAGTAAGGAGGAGCCTATCCTCATAATCCCAAAGCTTTTGGGAGGCAGAGGCAGGAGGATCAAGGAAGGTTCCAGGCCAAGTACGTCTACATAGGAAGTTCCAGGCCGGGCAACGCTACTTCGGGAACCCTGTCTCAAAACAAATCAAAAAGAGGTATGCATAACTGGAGGTGGAGGCAAGTTCAAGGTCTCCTACATAAAGAGTTTGAGGCCAGCTTAGGCTATAAGAGACTGTTTCAAAAAAACTGGGTCCTCCACAGAGGACCCAGGTTCAAACCATCACCCATATGACAGCTCACAACTGTCTGTAACTCCAGGTCCAGGGGATCTGACATCCTCTTCTGGCCTCCCAGGGCACAAGGCAAACAAGCAGTTCACAGCTACACACCTACAGGCCAAATGTCTATACACAGAAACATAAAACTTTAAAAAGCCATTTAAAACACTGAATATAGGGTGAGCAAGACAGGTGGGCAGAAAAAAGTGCTTGTCATGCAACCTTGGACATCTGAGTTTGACACATGAAACCCCAGAAGCCACATAAAGGGAGAAGGAAGAACCAACTCCACAGCTACCCACTGACCACGTGAGCACGTGGTACTCATACAATACAATAATTAAAAATCAATTAATAAAAAATAAGCATAGGGGTGGAGAGATGGCTCAGAGGTTAAGAGCACCGACTGCTCTTCCAGAGGTCCTGAGTTCAATTCCCAGCAACCACATGGTGGCTCACAACCATCTGTAATGAGATCTGGCACCCTCTTCTGTATAGATAACAAATAAATAAACAAATAATTCTTTAAAAAAATAAATAAACATAAATGGAAAATATAGCTTACCAAAGAATATGAATATTATAATTCTACATTTGTTAAATTATATGCACATATATATATAAGCTATATATAGATATATCACAGTATTAACTATCTCTAACTAATACTGGGATCTTTCTCTTTCTTTTTTTTCTGTTTTTTTTTTTTTAATTGGTTTTTCGAGACAGGGTTTCTCTGTCTTTGATGCCTGTCCTGGAACTCACTCTGTAGACCAGGATGGCCTTGAATTCACAGAGATCTGCCTGCCTCTGCCTCCTGAGTGCTGGGACTAGTTATACATTACCACACTCAGCCTGGTGCCCTGAGAGGGCAGAAAAACCCAGATCCCCTGGAACTAGAGTTATGGGTAGTTGTTAACCACTCTGTGGGTGCTGGGAACTGAGCCTGGGCCCTTTTCAAGAGCTCCAGAGCTTATCAAGTGCTCCAGATATGAAGAGCTGGCTATGTGGTTAAGAGTACTCATTCTTGCAGAGGCCTTGGGTTCAATTCCTACCACCTACATGGTGACTCACATCTGTAACTCCATTTCCAGGGGATCCAACACCTTCCTCTGACCTTTCAGTAGGTACCAGGCATGAATGCAGTACACAGACACATGTGTAAAGCAAAACACCCATATACATAAAATAAAAATTTTAAAAAAAGTAACTTCATAAAGCCAGGTGGTAGAGCTGGGTTTTAATCCCAGCACTGGGAAGCAGAGATAGGTGGATCTCTGAGTTCGAGGCCAGCCTGGCCTACAGAGCTAGTACCAGGACAGCCAGGGCTTCACAGAGAAACTTTGTCTCAAAAACAACATTGTTTTAGCCACCATGCCCAGTGCTAGATATTTTATTTTTAAATGTTTTTAAAAGATTTATTTTATGCATATGAATGCACACAGGCGAAAGCCTGGGAGTTACATGTGGTTGTGAGCCATCATGCGGGTGCTGGAAATCAAACCCAGGTCCTCTGCCAGAGTAACAAATACTCTAAATGAGTGGGCCACCTCTCAAGCCCTAAACTAAGTATTTTAAAGTAATCTGAATTACAAAGTATTTCCTCTTTGCTGCCTGCCCTCCTTTACCTTCCAAACACAGAAACCCCTCTGCCTCATGGTGTCACACTCCCAGAGCCCATCACTCTCCAATACTGTCCACCCCGCTGCCTGGACAGTGTGGTGACGGCGGCGGTCGACTTCCTGGGTTAAAGATGGGCCGGAAGGAGAAAACTCTTCAGTTCAGGGAGACTGAGCAACGGAAGAGCTCTGACTCTGGTTTGGAAAATCTGTGTCTCACGGAATAGTCACCACATTCAACGACCAAGTTGGAAACTTGGTACGAGTGTTTTGCCTGCATGTAAGACAATGAACGGCTAAGCTCTGCTACAAAAACACGCCGGACACATACGCACTTGCGTGCGCATCAGCAATGACTCGCACCACACATTCCCCACTGACGACACGCAGGAACAAGAACCACCACACAGACAGACCCAAGTGCACCTGAACCTGGGGCAGGAAGCTGTTCCATACCCACGACCTTCCCTAAAACACCAGGACCAGAGGAGGAAGAGGGGATGCGGATGGGCAGGTGTGCCCTGGGCCCTGCCCTCGGACACTGGCACCAAGCAACACTGCGCGCCCATCTGCGTTCCCAATTAAGTACGCACCTTGGACAGGCATCATCATCTCGAAGACCGACCTGCCCAAACGCCCTCCCGGGCGGACGGCACCTGGCCGCCCGAGCGTGGCGGACCCAAAGCCCCACATCTAAAGGAAAAGGCATCGCAGGCTAGTGAGCTCGGAGAGGAGAGGAGAGGCGCTCGCCGGGGAAGGGCACTCCCGGGGAGCGAGCGAGAGCCACAGCGGGAGTGGGAGCCAGCCTGTCCCCTGCCCCTGTCCCGCGAGCCTTACTGATCGGTGGCGTGCTGCGGCTGGTGGCTGTGCGGCGTCCCCCTGCCCTGCGCCGCGGCCTCACTGAAGTGGTACCGGACGCCCCCGCCCAGGAGCGGGCCCCGGTTCGGGTGACCCCAGCCTCCCCGCCGGCGGTGGCTGCCGGCGCGGCTCAGCGCGTTCTGCAGAGCCCTCATGGAGCGCATGCCCCCGGCGCGCCACCCGCTCTGCCCGGGCGCTCCAGACGTGCAAGCGGCGGCGAGGAGGGAGGGGCAGAAGAGTGGCGGGCGAGCCTAGGAGTCGGGGAACAGTCCGGCGGCGGCGAGCCCAGCCTGCGAGGTAAAGGGCCGGCTGGGTGGGTGGAGGTGGGGCCGGGGGAGGGGCCAGCCCCGGGGCGACCGGGACCCTGCAGGTGCACCCATAGCCCCTTGACTGCCTCCAGATGCGAGCACCGCGGGCACGGGTGAGAGCCGCTGCCAGCGGCTGGGTGGGGAGAGGGCGGGACCTGGAGTCCAGATGGACAGGGCCCACGACCAATCATCGAGGGAGAGGGACCCTGGGAGGCGGGGAGCGGCGCGGCAGCGGTGGAAGCCAGGTCCCTGCGCCCGCGGACTCCCGGGCACGTCACTGCGGGGGTGGCGGGGAGAGCATCCTGGCTCTGCGCAGCTGGAGTTGGAGGAGACGCGGCTGGGCTGGGAACGATGGGATTCTCTGGTGCAGATGAAAATGCTGCTCGAGAGGGAAGGATGGGAGAGAGCGGGACGCAGGAGCCGTCTAGGGACCGTCGAGGTTCGAAGGCCGGAACGCGCTGTGCGGGCTGCGGGCTCAAAGCGTCCCCCCCCAGTCACGGACGCGCGCGGGCGGTGAGTGGAGAGCATCCCCGCACAGGGACAGCCGCGCTTCAGTGCGAGCCGTTAGGGTGCCGGGTTCTTAGCGTTACCTCCCTCCAGTTTATTTGGTTGGTGGCCGTGGAAGACTTAAGTTCTTTCTGTAAAGTTCGTGCGTAAAAATAAGCCAGTGAGGGTGGGAGGAGGGAGGACAGGGGAATCCGTGGTTGATATGTAAAACGAATAGAAAGATCTCTTAATAAAAATAAATAAATAAGCCAGTGAACGCGAAGGCCTTTTGTGGTGGTGTTGTTGTGTTAGAGACGGGGTCTTGTGATATATAGCCCGTGTTGCCTTAGCACTCAATTTGTAGCCAGGGTTGGCCTCGAACTCCGGGCAAACCTTCTGCCTCAGGTGCTCAAATGCTGGGATTACAAGTGTATGCAACACCCCCCCCACCCCACCCCCACACACACAGAAAACAAATAAGCAAAGAAACACACAACATTATATAAGTGCTCCTCCAATTTTTTATTTTTTTATTTTTTTATTTTTGAGACTGGGTCTCTCTGTGTAGCCCTAGGTACACCAGGCTGGCCTCAAATTCACAGATTCACCTGCCTCAGCCTCCGGATCAAAGGTGTGTGCCACCGTGCCTGGCCCAATTTTGTCTGTTTTGATCGCTTGCCCCTCTCCTTCTCTTTGATGAAGAAAATACGCAGAAGTCTTTGAGAATTAAGGGTCTGGTGGTCAGAATCCCTGTAGTCCCAGCACGTGGGGGCCAGGGAGGTTAGCCGTTCAAGACTCTATTCTGCTGCTACCCAAGGAGTCCAAGGCCAGTGTGGGCTGCGTGAGGGCTTTCACTGGCATGGGCAGGCACACCTCCTAAGAGCAGTTTTGTTCAGCAGGCGTTATAGGAACAGCTGTGACTGAGTGTGTCACCAGCTAATTTCTCTCTCCTCAGCAGCGACCCGGGAAGCCGTTATTAGGCCTGTTGTGAAGAGAGGAAACTCAGAACAGAGAAGCATCGGTGGGTAAAGGTGCCTGTTGATAAGCCTGACAAAGGCCTGCATTCAGCCCCTGGAGCCCACACAGTGCAAAGAGAGAACGTAGACAATGTGCCCCCCACCCCAGATAACTAAATGTTTTAAAAAAAAAAAAAACCACACACACCTTTTTAATAAAAAGAAAGTTAAGACTGCATAAGATAACTCAGCTGAAATTAGGCACAAGCCTCAGATTACGCGCTTTCTCCTCCACGCAGCCTTCTCCAAAATTGACAACGGAATTAACCCAGGAGAAAACAACCTCACTCCTGAAAAAGGTTACTTTGTGCTATGAGATAGTGCTGGGCATTGTCTCTTGAGTTGCCCCGGCTACATTACAAAACTCTTAATTTTCATTTTTGAATTTAAATGACCATGCTACAGACAGGGAGCGATGTGGTACACTCCTTGTAGATCCCAACATCTGAGAAGCTTGGGCAGGAGGGCCAGGAGGGCGAGCTCGAATAGGCTATGTGAGGAGAACTTGCCACAAACAAACATCACCACGGGAAAATAAATATCAAACCATGCTTGTGTGTTTAGTAGAACCGGCAGCTCTTCTTCCTGTTCGGAGTGGGTATTTTGTTTGAAACCAGGTGGACCTCCTCCTACTTTTATTTGCACCTTTCCTGGAACTCACTTGGTAGGCCAGAGTGGCCTCGAACTCACAGAGATCCTCCTGCCTCTGCCTCCTGAGTGACCTCCTCCTACTTAGCCAGCCTCTGTATGGTTTGTCTGTTCGCCTCTCCGTAGGACTTCCTCTAATTCAGGGACCATAGCTTGCTGCCCTATTCCTGGCTTTGACCCGAAAGTGAACTGCTTGGGTCTTGCTTTTCAGATAGGGTGTCTCTCGGAGTGTTCTTGAATTTGCTTTCCAAGGATGACCTTGAATCTCTGATCCTTCTGCTTCTACCTCTCAAGGGCAGGGATTATAGACTGCAGTCACCTCGCCCAGTTATCCCAGGCTAGGGACTGAACCCAAGGCCTCCTGCATGCTAGGCAAGCACCAGTTGGGCATCCCCATCCATCCCTGTCTTTTTGGTTTTTGAGACAGGGACTAGTTTATATTGCTGGGCTCAGATTTGCCCCTCCGGCCTCAATCTCCTGAGTAGCTGAGATTATACACATCTATAACACCATGCCTGTATTTAATTAAGAGCCTTAATACTCAGTATAAACTTAATTCAACATTAGTTTATGTGCGCATGCGCACGTGAAGATCAGCGAGATCAGAGGTGACATCAGGTGTCTTTCTCAGTGAAGCTCCAACTTGTTTCTTTTTAAAGGTTTTTGTTTTGTTTTGTTTTGATTTTGATTTTTGAGACCAGGCTGGCCTGGAACTCAGAGATCCGCCTGGCTGTGCCTCCCAAGTGATGGTATTAAAGGTGTGCGCTGCCACCACGACTGCCTTTTCCCCTTTATAATGTTCTACCTGCATGTATGTGTGTGCACCACATAAGTGCCTGGTGCCTGTGGAGGGTTACAGATGACTGCGAGCTGCCGTGTGGGTGCTGGGAACTGAACTTGGGTCCTCTGCAAGAGCAGCCAGTGGTAACTGCCAGGCCATCTCTTTAGTCCCCAACATATTTTTTGAGTGAGGGTCCCTCATGAACTTGGTCCTAGCAGATTCAGCAAGACCTCGGGTGGCCGGCAATACCCCACCTCAACACTGGAGTTACAGCTCCCAGCTTTTTATGTGGGTGCTGGGGATCTGAACTCAAGTCCTTATCCTCACATAGCCTGTACTTGATGAGCCAAACTGTCTTCTCAGCCCTCCATTAGGGTTTTCTTAAGTATATGTGACAAGCTAATCTTATCCTTTTTTCATGAGAAATAAGGTCTGTTCAAGAATAAATGCCATGGGTTAGGGAATTTCTAGTTACCACCCAGAAGCTATTTGTTTCCTTTATAGCCCTGCTTCTCTGAATTAACTTTTTTTTTTTGGTTTTTCGAGACAGGGTTTCTCTGTGTAGCTTTGCGCCTGTCCTGGAACTCACTCTGTAGCCCAGGCTGGCCTCAAACTCACAGAGATCTGCCTGGCTCTGCCTCCCGAGTGCTGGGATTAAAGGCGTGCGCCACCACTGCCCGGCCTGAATTAATTTTTTTATGTCGCCAGGAATGAGTTTCTGCTTTACTGGGTTTTTCCTCCTTACGTGGGAGCTGATTGTGCAACGTTCTTTCTATAGCACTTGTGCCCCAGGGGCAGCTGACTTTTTGAGGTAGAGACTGAAGGGTGAACAGTTCAAGGCAAGAGTTGGGGCAACTGAGACCACTCAGTGGGTAAAACGCTGTTCAAATCCGAATCTGGCAGCCCAAGTGTGATCCCTGGGACTCGTAAAGTTGAAAGTGGAGAAATGTCTCCACAATATAGTCCTCTGACTTACACGTGTACGTATCCCGCTGCTCCCCAATAATAAAAACAAAACCTCCCTCTCCCCTCCAACTTCTGACCATCCTTGGGTCCTGTTTCCTAAAGGAAGCATGACCTGCTTTGCCCAGCAGATGGCAGTGTTTCTCCTAGCATTCTTGGGGGTTAGCGTTCTTGCTAGAGACATTCTAAAAAGGATGAAAATTCCATTCTGTTAGCAAGCATTCTTGAATCTAAATTATGTTTGGATGGTGTCCTGGTTGGTGTGTGTGTGTTGTTTGTTTGTGTGTGTGTGTGTGTTGTTTGTGTGTGTGTGTGTGTGTGTGTGTGTGTGTGTGTGTGTGTGTGTGTTTGACGTAAGTTTGTGTTATTTGGGGAAAGGGAACCTCAAAATGCCTCTATCAGGATGGCCTGCGGGCAAGTCTGTGGAGCATTTTCTTAATGATTGATATGGGAGGGCCCAGCCCACTGTAGGTACTGTGGCCTCTGGGCAGGTGGTCTTGGGTTGTATAAGAACGCAGGCTGAGCAAGCCAGGAAGCAGCGTTTCTCCACGGCTCCTGCTTCAGTCCCTGCCCCGACCTCCCTTCGTGATGGACTGATTTAGGGGCATGTAAGTTGAAATAAACCCTTTCCTACCTTTGTTGCTTTGGGTAATGGTGTTTTATTACAGCAATAGAAAGCCAAGACACGTAGTAGAGATTAAAAGATTAGCCTCAAGGTGGCGGCGCACGTCTTTAATCCTAGGATTGCAGAGGCAGAGGCAGGCAGATCTCTGTGTTCGAGGCCAGCCTGCTGGTCTACAGAGTGAGTTTGAGGACAGCCAGAACTAGACAGAGAAACCCTGTCTCAAAAAAACCAAACAAACAAACAAAAAAGAATTTCTTCTTCATAGGTATTCACAATCTGGGGATCTGGGAGCCAGAGGTAGAGTGTATCTCTAGAGTACTTGTCCAGCATGCAAGAAGCTCTGGATTTGCTTTTCAGAACTGGAAAAAAAAAAAAAAAAGCATAGTTAGAGCTGAGTGTAGGGGTATGTGATGGGTGATCTTGACATCAATTTGACACACCTGGGAAGAGAGCAATTGAAGAGGTGCCGCCATCAGACTGTCCTGTGAGCAGGTCTCTGGGGCATTTTCTTGACCCATCCCACGTGGGCATTACCATCCCTAAGGCAGGTGAGCCCGTGCTGTATCCAAAAGCCAGTGGAACAAGTCAGGAGCTGGGCGGTGGTGGCACACGCCTTTAATCCCAGCACTCGGGAGTTAGAGCCAGGTGGATCTCTGTGGGTTCGAGGCCAGCCTAGGCTACCGAGTGAGATCCAGGACAGGCACCAAAACTACACGGAGAAACCCTGTCTCAAAAAAAAAAAAACAAAAAAAAAAAAACAAAAAAAACAAAAAAACAAAAAAACAAAAACAAGGAACAAGTCAGTAAGCATTGTTTCTTTGTGGTCTCTGCTTCAGCTCCTGCCTTGTGTTCCCTTTTAATGAGGGATTACGAAGTGGGAGAGTGTACTAGGTGGTTTTATGTGTCAACTTGACACAAGC
Source organism: Peromyscus leucopus (assembly GCF_004664715.2). NCBI lineage: Eukaryota > Metazoa > Chordata > Mammalia > Rodentia > Cricetidae > Peromyscus > Peromyscus leucopus. The sequence goes on from NC_051078.1 coordinate 2,227,946, forward strand.
TAGAGTCATCAGAGAGGAAGGGGCCTCAGTTGAGGAAATGCCTCCATGAGATCCAGCTGTAAGGCATTTTCTCAATTAGTGATCAGTGTGGGAGGGCCCAGTCCATTGTGGGTGGTGCCATCCCTGGGCTGGTGGTCCTGGGTTCTCTAGGAAAGCAGGTTAAGCAAGCCAGTAAGCAGCTCCCCTCCATGGCCTCTGCATCAGCTCCTGCCTCTAGGTTCCTGCCCTTCTTGGGTTCCTGTCCTGACTGCGTTCAGTGATGAACAGCAATGTGGAAGTGTGAGCCAGATAAACCCTTTCCTCCCCAGCTTGCTTTTTCATGATGGTGTTTTCTTGCAGCAGCTGACACCCTGACTAAGACAAGGGGTAAAACTAATAAACCCTTTGTTCCCCCCAAGTTGCTGTGTTTATCACATAAAATCACAGTACTGAGGAGACCCAGCTGAGAAACTGAGTCCTCTCTAAGCCTGAATATATAGCAAGACCTTCTCTCACAAAAATAGAAAGAAAACAAATTTCAACATAAAAGAGGTGAAAATGAGTCTCTTACAAATCTACCAAAAACCCTCCAGAGGGTGGTTCTGGTGCCTCACTCCTGTAATGCCTGCAAGTGGGACGCAGAGGCAGAATCAGGAGTCCAAAGCCTCCATAGCCATTGTGAGGTCAACAGGACTATGTAAGACTCTATCTTTAAAAGAAAAAAAAAAAAAAAAGCCAGGTGTAGTGGCACTTGCTCATCATAAGCAAATAGGATAGAATTGAAGGTCAGAAATTCTAGATTCCTAGCTGGCATGGATACACACAGCTATAATCCCTGTGTTCTGGAGGCTAAGGCAATTTGTTTAGGTTTTTACCATGACCCCTAAAATATTTTTGTTTTTTGACAGTTGTCTACAAGGTTTTGTTAAGGCTACTTCGAGTTAATCATTTTCTTTTTTGCTGTTTGTTTCCAGGCGTACTGGGGATTGAACCCAGGTCCCGTGCATGCTAGGCAAATGCTCTACCATTGGACTATGTTCCCAGCCCTCAGTACTTTGGCTCATTGTCATCCTCCTGGTCTTGGTCAAACCTAGTAGTTGAATTGAGATTGTGATTCATGCTGGGGTCATGTGAGTTACCTGTTTTAGAGATAACTAGGGCTAGGCAAAACTAATATCTCAGGTGTGAAGAAAACACATGAATAGAACCATATAATCAGCGCAGGCCATTCTGAGACTGCTTAGAATCCAGTCTTAGATCCTTCAGTGGCAAATGCCTGCAATCCTAGCAGTTGGGAGGTAGAAAATCCAGGTCATCCTTAGCTACATAGTGAGTCCAAGGCCAGTCTGAGCTGCATGAGACCTTATTTCAAAACAAACAAACAAAGCAACAACTGGGGTGTGTGTGCAGGCTGGGACAAATGAGAGAGGTGGGGGGGGGGGGGAAACAACAAGAGAACTGGGTATAGTAGCGCACGCCTTTTATCCCAGCACTTGAGAAGCAGAGGCAGATCTCTGTGAGTCTGAGCCCAGCCTGGTCTACAGAGTGAGTTCCAAGCCAGTCAGTGCTATCTAGTAAGGCCGTGTCTCAAAAAGCTGGGCAGTGGGTGAGGGGACACTGGAGAGATGGTTCAGCAGGGAAGAGTACTGTTGCTCTTACAGAGGTCCCACGTTTCAGTCCCAAGCATCCACAGCGTAGCTTGTACCTCTAGTTCCAAGGGATCTCTCTCTTCCTCTTCGTGGGCATGAGGAACACAAGCGTTACACATTGTGTGCACACATATATGCTTAGGCAAACACTTCCTCTGCTGTGGAATAATCCTTCTGTGCACTGTGTGCATATATGCTGCTATAATTGGTTTAATAAATAAGCTGACTGACCAATAGCTAAGCAGGATCAAATTAGGGGGGGAAAGCCAAACAGAATGCTGGGAAGGAGAAAGGCAGAGTCAGGGGAGTCGCCAGCAGATGCAGAGAAGCAAGATGGGCATGCTGTACTAGGAAAAGGTACCAAGTCGTGTGGCAAAGCATAGATAAGAAATATGGGTTGGTTTAAATGTAAGAGTTAGCTAGTAACAAGCCTGGGCTATCAGCCGATCATTTGTAATTAATATAAGCCTCAGTGTGTTTATTTGAGAGCAGCTGAGGGACAGGAAAACTCCACCTACTTCTCTTCTGTATGGGTCTCTTTCCTATGTTTTCTTTTTGTTGTTTAGACAGTCTTACATAGTCCAGGCTACCTTGAAGATGGTAGAGGAAGGTGACCTTGAACTCCTCATCCCTTTCCTCCCCTCTCAAGAGCTGGGACTACACATGGGTGCCACCATACCTGGCTTTACATGGTGCTAAGGCTCAAACCCAGGGCTTCATTCATGACAGGCAAGCGCCTCATCAGCTGTGTCCTCAGCTGCCTTTTTCTATCTCTTTCTTACGCTGCTTTTCCTCTTCTCTTTACAGGGAGATATGTTCAACACTTTAGATGATTTCCATTACAGAATACTTGAGGACAGGTACTTTACTCAGTGGAAGGAGTTTTTCCATTGGAGATGGGGGTATGTAGGAGGTGAGTGCCTTGGCTCTGTTAGACCTTGTTTCCTGGTCCCGGAAGTGTATTGAGACCTTCCCTAGCACGCTGGCCAGTCTTCCTACTTTTGAGAACACGCAAACTGGCTGTACTGGAGTATTGGCTAGAGTCCAGCACATCTGCAGGTAATACGTTTATCTCAGCTCCTCACCCCGATTTGGAGGCCAATGGCGACATAATAGGCATCTTTCATCAAACAGACTAAGGTCCATGTATCTCCAAATCCTTGCGATTCTTATTTGAAAGTATATTTTTCTTTTTTCGTTTTTGTTTTGAGACGAGATCTTGCTGTGTGCCCAGAAGAGCTCCTTCAATTGTCCCGCTTCAGCTTCCTGGGTGCTGGGAATAGTCATGAGTGTTGTCGCTCACAGGGAAGGTAGACCTGTGTGTGAGGGCCAGGGGGTCACATGTCATCTAGACTGGCCTCAAATTCCTTATGTAATTGAGACTGTTCTCCAGCTCTGAATCCTTTTGTCTCTGCAACTCAAGGGCTGGGATTCCAGGGGTGTGTAACCACAGCCAACTCTGTTTAAAAAAAAAAAAATGTGCTGGAGAGATGGACTCAGAGGCCAAGAGTGCCTGCTGTTTTTCCAGAGGACCTGAGTATGATTCCCAGCGCCCTCACAGCTGCTTGTAGCTCCAGCTGCAGGAAGGAGGTCTAATGCCCTCTTCTGGCTTTGGCGGGCATATACACACGGTCACAAAAAGGTTTTGTTTTTGGTTTACTAAGATAGACTCTCACAGAGTCTGCAGCCTTCCCAGCTCCTTCACAGACTTTATACCATCTTTTAAAAATGTAAAAATCTGCCAGGCAGTGGTGGCGCACGCCTTTAATCCCAGCACTCGGGAGGCAGAGCCAGGCGGATCTCTGTGAGTTCGAGGCCAGCCTGGTCTACAGAGCAAGTTCCAGGACAGGCTCCAAAGCTACACAGAGAAACCCTGTCTCAAAAAAACAACAAACAAACAAAACAAACCCCAAAAAAAACAAAAAAAGAAGAAGAAGAAAAGTAAAAACCTACTAGGGATGAAGCTCACAGGTAGATGCGCTCTGTTGGACTTGAGCTTGACATCTAGCACCAGGTAACAAAGTATATGTACTCACCAGAATTGCAGTTTCTAGTTAGTGGTGTTTATGCCCTTTGACCTAACTTTTTTTTTTTTTAATCAGTTTGTACATCTGGGACATTTTACTTCCGTGGCCCTAAATTTATTGGACGGATTATAAAAATAGAGCAGTATATCTCTCTATTTGTATGACTTTTATGTGTCTGGAGAACTAACTGTTGTCTCTTCCCCAACCCCCACCCCCTTTCTGAGAGTTCTATAGCCCTGGATGGCCTCACACTCACCAGGCAGCCATGGATGACCTTGAGTTTCGGATCCTCCTGAGTGCTGGGATTACAGCGGGTACCACCATGCCTGGTTTGCAACTCTTTTTTCCATTTTTAACATTTTTTCCCTTTTGAAGCTCCGGGACTATTTTCTCAGAGTTTGAAGGAAAACATCAGGGCAGACAAGCTGTCAATCTTGGCAGAGACCAGGAGGAGGAGGAGGTAGTTTAAGAGAGAGAAGGAAAGTTCATGCCTTTGGAGTTAGGGTCCAAGAAAGCAGGCGGATCCATCATCAGAGGTCTGCAAGCAGCTGCATTGTGGGGGGAAAGACTCTCCCCACAGAGAAAAAGTGAGAACGTTTAGAGCGAGGGAAATGTTGCTTAGGATTTAAGACTGTCCAAAGAAGAGATAAAAGGGCGGTGTGTGTGTGTGTATGGGGGGAGGTCATGCCTTTTGAGTTAGAACTCAGAAAAGTGGGCTTAGCTGTAAAGATCTGCAAACATCTGCAGAAAACTTCTGATGTTTTCCTGGTGTGTAGCTGAGCCTCCATGGTCCATCCTACCTAGAACATGCTTTGTTTTCTAACAGGACTTCACTCTGCAGACCGGGCTGGCTTAGAACTCCGTGTAGATCAGGTGTGTCTGGAACTGTGGAAATCCTCCTGAGTGCTAAGATTACAGGTGTGAGCCTCAACTCCCAGTAGTCCTAGGACAGTCTTAGGATTTAAATTAGTTTAAATGTATCGTCATTGAGTGTGTGTGTGCACTGGGACAAACACGTGCCTTGGCATATGTATGGAAAGCAGAGGACCACTCGGGAGCGTTGGCTCTCTCTTTCCACTGCTTTGAATCAGGTTTTCAGGCTTGTACAGCAGCCCTGTTTATCGGCTGAGCCATCTTGCCAGCCCATAGTATAATCTTGAATGTAACTAAGATACTAGTTTTCAGAAGTGTTCTCTTAAGGTCTTCAATGTTGGTTACATGACACTCGCGGGGATACACTCTGGAAACAGTAACTCGTCATAATGGGACCCAGTGTTCACTGAGTGTCAAGAACTTCCTACAGCCTGCAAAGGAGCGGTTTCATTTTGTTTCACTTAAACTGATAGGAAATAGGTAGTTATTTACTCCATTTTGCAAACAAGAAAAGTCTGAGATACAAGGGACTATTAAAAAAAAAAAAAGACTGGTATGATAGCTCAGCAGGTAGAAGCACTTGTACATGGGTCTGGGACCTGAGTCCAATCCCCCTCCTGCAGGTAGCAGGAGGGAACTAGCTCAGGGAACAGCTTGAGAGTTATTCTGTGACTACAAGCACACTGTGCAATTTGAATGTATACACACACACATAAATAAATAAAAGTAAATCTTTTAAGGTTTCAGATATATGAGGTAATTAATTCTCTCAGAGTCACTTAGCTTGCGAGTTGAGGGACTGGACTAAATTAACAAAACCCTGCCTCTAGGAAGAAAAAAAAAATGTCTTCATCACGAATGATAAATGTTTGAAGGAACAGATATTTAACCTGATCTAAATATTATACAATGTATACATATATAAAAACACTGACTGATGTTGGTTAACATGTATAATATTGATGCTTTTATGTATCAGTTGCAAATTAAAGCAGGGTGCGGTAGCCCATGTCAATCCCAAGAGGAAAGAAGCTGAGAAGCATTGAGCTCCAGGCTAGCGAAGGCTACATAGTGAAACTTGACTCAAAATAAAATAAAACAAGTTTGCTTTTTAAAAATAAAACAGGGACATTCAGGCCCAGCGGCGGCCCACAGAGGTACACAGGCCCGGCGGCAGAGACAAGCAGACGCAGGTAGGCCTGCGCTGGCCCGTGGAGGTAGACGGGCCCAGCAGCAGCCCTCTGAGGTAAACGGGCCCGGCGGCAGCGGCCGACAGGGATATTCAGGCCCGGCGGCAGCCGGCAGAGACATTCAGGCCCAGCGGCGGCGCACAGAGGTAGACAGGCCCGGCGGCAGAGACAAGCAGACGCAGGTAGGCCTGCGGCGGGGGCCCGTGGAGGTAGACGGGCCCAGCGGTGGCAGCCGACAGGGATACTCAGACCCGGCGACAGCCGGCAGAGACATTCAGGCCCAGCGGCAGCCCACAGAGGTAGACGGGCCCAGCGGCGGCCTGCTGAGGTAAACGGACCCGGCGGCAGCGGCCGACAGGGACATTCAGGCCCGGCGGCGGCCCACAGGGGTAGACAGGCCCAGCGGCAGAGACAAGCAGACGCAGGTAGGCCTGTGGCGGCGGCCTGTGGAGGTAGACGGGCCCAGCAGCGGCCCGCTGAGGTAAACGGGCCCGGCGGCAGCGGCCGACAGGGACATTCAGTCCCGGCGGCAGCGGCCGACAGGGACATTCAGTCCCGGCGGCAGCGGCCGACAGGGACATTCAGTCCCGGCGGCAGCGGCCGACAGGGACATTCAGTCCCGGCTGCAGCCTGCAGAGACATTCAGGCCCGGTGGCGGCCTCCAGAAGCAGACAGGCCCAGCAGCAGCTGACAGGGACATACAGGCCCGGTGGCGGACTGCAGAGGTAAACAGGCCAGGGACGGAGACAAGCAGACGCAGCTTGGAACAGGGACGCCCCTAACCCCAACATCTGGGGAAGAAGCTATCTCGGTGGGTCAGAACCAGAACGAATCTGAACACTCCGTCTGAGAACAACCCAGGGCCCAGCTGCTGATCCTGTGAAACCCAACAACCTGGAGGTGTTGGTGAGACTACCCTGCTCAGCTGAAACCCATCTGGGAGAGGATTCAGATGCCTACAGTTTAAAGTCTGAGGAATCAAGATCAGCTGAGGAGTTGACAAATGAACAAAAATGTGACCTGGGAACACAGAAGAAGGCGCTACCCAGACACCAAACCAGATCACCAGAATCATAAGTATATAATTCACCGATCGAAATCAGCTGCCCCTGAAGAAATAGCCCAATAGCACCAATTTAACCAAAAACCACTACTAAACCAAGACTAAAAATTAGAACAAGAGAGGCACTCTCAGACACAGACACCACCTGCACCTCACAGAGGAAGAGATGAGTAGACGCCAGTGCAAAAATACAAGCAACAACATAAAGACCTATATGGCAACATCAGAACCTAGTGATTCTACACCTGCAAGACCTAAACATACCATGACAGAAGAAACAGAAGAAATCAACCCTAAAAATGACATTAAGAAGATGATAGAGGCCCTTAAAGAAGAAATAAAACATTCCCTCAATGAGGAAATAAAAACTTTCCTTAAAGAGGAATTGAAAAACTACCTTAAAGAGGAAATAAAAACTTTCCTTAAAGAGGAAATAAAAAACTCCCTTAAAGAGGAAATAAAAAACTCCCTTAAAGAGGAAATAAAAACTTCCCTTAAAGAGGAAATGAAAAACTCCATTAAAGAGGAAATAAAAAACTCCCTTAAAGAAATGGAAGAAAAAACGAACAAAAAATGGGAAGAAATCAAATCAAGCCAAGAAAAAGCAATTAAACAGATGAAAGAAACATTCCAAGATCTGAAAAATGAATTTGAGACAATAAAGAAAACACATGCTGAGGAATGCTGGAAATAGAAACCCTGACAAAACGAACAGGAACTACAGAAACAAGCATAACCAACCGATTGCAAGAAATGGAACAGAGAATCTCTGACGCTGAAGACATGATAGAGAAAATAGATTCGTCAGTCAAAGAAAACAATAAAGACAAAAAAGTCCTAACACAAAACGTCCAGGAAATTTGGGACACCATGAAAAGACCAAACCTAAGAATAATAGGGATAGAAGAAGGAGAAGAATACCAACTCAAAGGCACAGAAAATATATTCAACAAAATCATAGAAGAAAACTTTCCTAACCTAAAGAAAGAAATACCTATGAAGATACAAGAAGCTTACAGAACACCGAATAGGCTGGATCCAAAAAAAAAAGTCCCCTCGCCACATAATAATCAAAACACTAAACACACAGAATAAAGAAAAAATATTAAGAGCTGCAAAGGAAAAGGACCAAGTAACATATAAAGGCAAGCCCATCAGAATAACACCAGACTACTCAATAGAGACTATGAAAGCTAGAAGATCATGGACAAACCTCATGCAGACACTAAGAGACCACGGATGCCAACCCAGACTATTATACCCAGCAAAACTCTCAATCACCATAGGCGGAGTAAACAAAATATTCCAGGATAAAACCAGATTTAATCAATACCTGTCCACAAACCCAGCCCTACAGAAAGCACTAGAAGGGAAAATTCAACCCAAAGAAGCTAAACACATCCATGAAAAATCAAGCAATAGATAATCCTACACCAACATACACCACAGAAGGACAACACAACACAACCAAAAAAGTAACAGGAATTAACGATCACTGGTCATTAATATCCATCAATATCAATGGTCTCAACTCACCTATAAAAAGACACAGGCTAACAGAATGGATAAGAAAACAGGACCCATCCATATGCTGCATACAAGAAACACACCTTAACTCCAAAGACAGACACTACCTCCGAGTAAAGGGCTGGGAAAAGGTTTTCCAAGCAAATGGACCTAAGAAACAAGCTGGTGTAGCTATCCTAATATCTAATAAAATAGACTTCAAACTAAAATCAATCAAAAGAGACCAGGATGGACATTACATATTCATCACGGGAAAAATCCACCAAGATGAAGTCTCGATTCTAAACATTTATGCTCCAAATACAAAAGCACCCACATTCATAAAAGAAACACTACTAAAGTTTAAAACGCACATCAAACCCACACATTAGTAGTGGGAGATTTTAACACACCACTCTCACCAAAAGATAGATCTACCAGACTGAAACTTAACAAAGAAATAAAGGACCTAACAGATGTTATGACTCAAATGGACCTAATAGATATCTACAGAATATTCCATCCTAACACAGAAGAATATACCTTCTTCTCAGCACCCCATGGAACCTTCTCAAAAATTGACCACATGCTTGGACACAAAACAAATCTCAACAAATACAAAAAAATTGGAATAACCTCCTGTATCTTATCAGACCACCATGCCTTAAAATTAGAACTCAATAACAACAAAAATTATAGAAAACCCACAAACTCATGGAAACTGAATAATGCCCACCTGAAACATCAATGGGTCAAGGAAGAAATAAAGACAGAAATTAAAGAGTTTCTAGAATTCAACGAAAATGAAAGTACAACATACCCAAACTTATGGGACACTATGAAAGCAGTGCTAAGAGGAAAATTCATAGCTCTAAATGCACACATAAAGAAGATGGAGCAATCCCATACCAAGGAATTAACAGCACAACTGAAAGCTCTAGAACAAAAAGAAACAAACTCACCCAGGAGAAATAGACGCCAGGAAATAATCAAATTGAGGGCTGAAATCAACGAAATAGAAAACAAGAGAACAATACAAAAAATCAATGAAACAAAGAGTTGGTTCTTTGAAAAAATCAACAAGATAGACAAACCACTAGCCAAATTAACCAAAAGGCAAAGAGAGAGCACCCAAATTCACAAAATCAGAAATGAAAAGGGAGACATAACAACAGACAATGAGGAAATCCAGAGAATCATCAGATCATACTTCAAAAACCTGTACTCCACAAAAATGGAAAACCAGGAAGAAATGGACAATTTTCTGGATAAATACCAAATACCAAAATTAAATCAAGACCAGATAAACCATTTAAATAGACCAATAACCCCTAAAGAAATAGAAACAGTCATCAAAAGTCTCCCAACTAAAAAAAGCCCAGGACCAGATGGTTTCAGTGCAGAATTCTACCAGACTTTCAAAGTAGAACTAATACCAATCCTCTTCAAAGTGTTCCACACAATAGAAACAGAAGGAACACTACCAAACTCTTTTTATGAGGCTACAATTACCCTGATACCCAAACCACACAAAGATGCAACAAAGAAAGAGAACTACAGACCAATCTCCCTCATGAACATTGATGCAAAAATACTCAACAAAATATTGGCAAACCGAATCCAAGAATACATCAAAACAATCATCCATCACGACCAAGTAGGATTCATCCCAGGGATGCAAGGATGGTTCAACATACGGAAATCAGTCAATGTAATACACCATATAAACAAACTGAAAGAAAAAAACCACATGATCATCTCCCTAGATGCTGAAAAAGCCTTTGACAAAATCCAACACCCCTTCATGATAAAGGTCTTAGAAAGAATAGGAATACAAGGAACATTTCTAAACATAATAAAAGCAATTTATAGCAAGCCAACAGCAAACATCAAATTAAATGGAGAGAAACTCAAAGCGATACCACTAAATTCAGGAACAAGACAAGGCTGTCCACTCTCCCCATATTTATTCAATATAGTACTAGAAGTTCTAGCTAGAGCAATAAGACAAGAAAAGGAGATCAGAGGGATACAAATTGGCAAGGAAGAAGTCAAACTTTCACTATTTGCAGATGATATGATAGTATACATAAGTGACCCCAAAAACTCTACCAGGGAACTTCTACAGCTGATAAACTCCTTCAGTAAAGTGGCAGGATACAAGATCAACTCAAAAAAATCAGTAGCCCTCCTATACACAAATGATAAAAGGGCTGAGAAAGAAGTCAGAGAAACATCACCCTTTACAATAGCCACAAATAATATAAAATACCTTGGGATAACACTAACTAAACAAGTGAAAGACCTTTTTGATAAGAACTTTAAATCTCTAAAGAAAGAAATTGAAGAAGATATCAGAAAATGGAAGGATCTCCCATGCTCATGGGTAGGTAGGATTAACATAGTAAAAATGGCAATCTTACCAAAAGCAATCTACAGATTCAATGCAATCCCCATCAAAATCCCAACACAATTCTTCACAGACTTGGAAAGAAAAATACTCAACTTTATATGGAAAAACAAAAGACCCAGGATAGCTAAAAGAATCCTATATGATAAAGCAACCCTTGGAGGCATCACCATCCCGGACCTCAAACTCTACTATAGAGCCATAGTAATAAAAACAGCTTGGTACTGGTATAAAAACAGACATACGGACCAATGGAATCGAATTGAAGACCCTGACATTAATCCATGCACATATGAACACCTGGTTTTTGACAAAGGAGCCAAAACTATACAATGGAACAAAGAAAGTATCTTCAACAAATGGTGCTGGCATAACTGGATGTCAATATGTAAAAGATTACAAATAGATCCATATCTGTCACCATGCACAAAACTCAAGTCCAAGTGGATCAAAGACCTAAACATAAATCCAGTTACACTAAACTTAATAGAAAAGAAAATAGGAAGCACTCTTGAACGCATTGGCACTGGAGACCATTTCCTAAATAAAACACCAACAGCACAGACCCTGAGCACAACCATTAATAAATGGGACCTCTCAAAACTGAGAAGCTTTTGCAGGGCAAAAGACACAGTCAATAAGACAAAAAGACAGCCAACAGATTGGGAAAAGATCTTCACCAATCCCACATCTGACAGAGGATTGATCTCCACAATATATAAAGAACTCAAGAAACTAGACATCAAAGCACTGAACAGTCCAATTAAAAAATGGGCTAAAGAGCTAAACAGAGAATTCACAAAACAAGAACTACAAATGGCTGAAAGACATTTAAAGAAATGCTCAACATCCTTAATCATCAGAGAAATGCAAATCAAAACGACTCTGAGATACCACCTTACACCTGTTAGAATGGCTAAGATCAAAAACACCAATGACAACCAATGTTGGAGAGGATGTGGAGCAAAGGGAACACTCCTCCACTGTTGGTGGGAATGTAAACTTGTACAACCACTGTGGAAATCAGTATGGCGGTTTCTCAGAAAATTAGGAATCGAACTACCTCAAGACCCAGCCATACCACTCTTGGGCATATACCCAAAGAATGCTGATACATACCATAAAGATACATGCTCATCTATGTTCATAGCAGCACTATTTGTAATAGCCAGAACCTGGAAACAGCCTAGATGCCCATCAACGGAAGAATGGATGAAAAAAATGTGGTACATATACACAATGGAGTACTACTCAGCAGAGAAAAACAATGAAAGCATGAAATTTGCAGGCAAATGGATGGAACTAGAAAAAATCATCCTGAGTGAGGTAACCCAAACCCAGAAAGACAGTTATGGTATGTACTCACTCATTGGTGGATTCTAGATATAAAATGAACAATCAGACCACAACCCATAGAACCATAAAGGCTATATATATATATAGCATGGAGGTCCCTAGGACGACTGTGGCTTATAATAAATTTCAGTTTTACTCAATTATTGAAAAAAAATAGCCAAATGAATAGAAACACATGAACTATGAACCAAAGGCTGAGGGGCTCCCAGCTGGATCAGGCCCTCTGAATAGGTGAGACAGTTGATTGGCTTGATCAGTTTGGGAGGCATCTAGGCAGTGGGACCAAGTCCTGTGCTCAATGCATGAATTGGCTGTTTGAAACCAGGAACTTATGCAGGGACACTTGGCTTAGTCTGGGCGGAAGGGACTGGACCTCCCTGGACTGAGTCTACCAAGTTGATCACAGTCCTCGGGGGAGGACTTGTCCTGGAGGAGGTGGGAATGGAGGGTGGGCTGGGGGTAAGGGGAGGGCGTGGGAGGGGGAGAATAGGGGAACCCATGGCTGATATGTAGAATTGAATGGTATTGTAAAATAAAAAATATATATCACAAATAAAAAAAAAAAAAAAATAAAACAGGCGGTGGTGATGTAAACCTGTAATCCCAGAACTCAGGAAGAAGAGGCAGGTGGATCTGAGTTCGAGGCCAGCCTGGTCTACAGAGCGAGTTCTAGGACAGCCAGGGCTACACAGAGAAACCTTGTCTAGAAAAAACAAAAAATAAAAAATAAATTAAAAAGGGGCTGGAGAGATGGCTCAGAGGTTAAGAGCACTGGCTGCTCTTCCAGAGGTCCTGAGTTCAATTCCCAGCAACCACATGGTGGCTCACAACCATCCGTAATGAGATCTGGTGCCCTCTTCTGGCTTGTAGTCATATATGCTGTATACAAAATAAATAAATGTTTAAAAAAAAAAATAAATTAATTTAAAAAAAAGAAAAGAAAAAACCCAATTTATTATCATTATTATTATTATTATTTGGTTTTTCGAGACAGGGTTTCTCTGTGTAGCTTTGTACCTTTCCTGGAACTCACTCTGTAGCCCAGGCTGGCCTGGAACTCACAGAGATCCACCTAGCTCTGCCTCCCAAGTGCTAGGACTAAAGGTGTGCGTCACCATTGCCCGGCTATTAACATTATTATTATTGATTTTTTGAGACGGGGTTTCTCTGTGTATTAGCCCTGGCTGTACTGGATCTTGTTTGTAGACCAGGCTGGCTTCAGACCCACAGACCTGCCTGCCTTTGGGGTTAAAGGTATGCATCACCATGCCTGTCATTTATTTTTATTTATTTATTTATTTATTTATTTATTTATTTATTTATTTATTGGACAAGGTCTCACTATATAGCCCAGGCTAGTCTGGAACTGGCCGTGGTGAGAAACCACTTAATATCATTTAGAACGACTGGTCTAAAACCACAAGAATGAATTGGGATATGATGAATGAAAGTTTCTGAGGGCGGAAAAGGAAGTTCTTGAAAACTGCAGTGCCCCTGAGAGATGCTGTTATTTACTTGTTTACTGTATCGGGCTGTTTCCATTCTCAGTAGCAATTCCCACACTGAGGCTGTCCCCACCCTTCCTGTGTCCCTTGAGTTGAGCATGCACTTCCTGTCCTGTTATAAATGAAAGTCAGAGTTGGGGGTGGCTGTGCATGCCTGTATTTACTCTGCAGAATGCTGGCTGGCGCTGTCTGTTCCATGATCATAGCCAAACAGTGACAGGAAAACCAGAGAGCAGGGCTTCCCTGCAGAGAGAGTTTGGGTTGGATGTCTGTCTGTCTGCTGGAGCGTCTGTGATGGCAGCCGGAGTCCTGAGGACGGGCTCTGAAGCCGGTCACTCCCTGTTCTAGGTAGATGGGTAGGCTTGGTGGGGTCATCCTTAAGTTGTCTTTTCTTGTTACGACGACTCCTTTGAGGGCGCACTGGAGGTGAGTATTAACTGCAGCTGTGTGAGAGTCTTGACTCTTTAAGTTCTGTTCTTTCCTAAAAAGTCTCATATTTTACTCCTTTGTGAAGCATGCTTTTTAAAGAGCTCTGATTTGTTTGCTTGACAGCTCAGAGATAGTGTCCCGATTCCGTCAACTTCATTCTGCGTGGCTATAAATTCCACACCCGGTGAGTGTTTCTACTTGTTTAAGCTTTGGGGGGCCGGGGTTTAAGGGCTGGGAAATAATAGAATAGAAAGTCAAAGAGTTGGGCAGGGTGGTGCACTCTGTAACCTAGCCCTCGGGAAAGCAGGCATGAGGATTAGGAGGTCATCGTTTCGGGCTATGTGGAACTCAACGACACCTTGGGCTACTTGAGATCCTGTCTCAAAAATATCAAAGAGGGCTGGAGAGTTGATTCAGTGGTTAAGAGCTAATACAGAGGACCCAGGCTTGATTCCCAGCACCCACACGGTGGCTCACAAACATCTGTAGTTCCAGTTCTAGGGAATCAGATGCTGTCTTCTGACCTCCATAGGCACCAGGAACATGAGTGATACATAACACTCATAAAAGATTAAATAAAACTAACTTAAAAAAAAAGCATCAAGTATAAGCCGGAAGGGTGGGAATATGGCTCAGTGGTAGAGTGCTTGATCATCTAGCACAAAATACACAAAACAGCCAGGACCAAACCAAGCCAACACACAAACGGAATGAGGCAGGATTGTGTGTCTGTGCTAGTAAACCTGTACTAAGGAGCCTGAGACAGGGTGATAACCAGTTTGAGGTCAGTGAGAGCCACCGGGTGAGGCCCTGTCTTACATAAATAAATAATAATGTTAAATAAGATAGCTTCCACTTGGGCTGAAGACATCGCTTTGTATAGCTTAGCGAGTGGGACAAGAGCAGACGGGAGCCTTTTGTTTTGATCCCTGGTACCACCGAAAATAAATAAGTAAAATAGTAAATAAAAGGCTTCAACTTGTTTAAAAAAAAATCACAAAGCCCCGAACTTCATGAAATTGTTCTGATGATTTTTGTTTTGTTTTGTTTTTCTGGGATTAAAGGCATGAGCCGCCATGCCTGGCTGATGATGCCTTTTTAAGGGATGTGCTGTCCTTACTGAGAGGATCTGAAATGGGAATGCTGATGTTAGCCTGATGTGAGAGAGAGAGAGAGTGTGAGAGTGAGTGTGAGAGAGAGTGTGAGAGAGAGTGTGAGAGTGAGGAAGAGGGAGAGGGAGAGGGAGTGGGAGAGGGAGAGGGAGTGGGAGAGGGAGAGGGAGAGGGAGAGGGAGAGGGAGTGGGAGAGAGGGGGGAGTGGGAGGGGGGGAGAAACATAAGAACGGTGTCCATGGAAGCTGAGGCAATGGAGGTGGTTGTAAACAACCTGATGTGGATGTTGGACATCAGTTGTGGGTTTCTGGAAGAGCAGCAAGTGCTCTTAACCCCTATTTCCTCTCGCCAGCCTCCATGTTCTTTTTCTTCCTTCCTTCCTTCCTTCCTTCCTTCCTTCCTTCCTTCCTCCCTCCCTCCCTCCCTCCCTCCCTCCCTCCCTCTCTCTCTGTCTCTTTCTTTCCTTCTTTCTTTTTTCCAAGACAGGGTTTCTCTGTGTAGCTTTGCACCTTTCCTGGAACTCGCTCTGTAGACCAGGCTGACCTCGAACTCACAGAGATCCGCCTGCCTCTGCCTCCCGAGCACTGGGATTAAAGGTGTGCGCCACCAACACCGGGCTCCATGTTCTTTCTTAATGCCTTAAGATCACCCTAAGTATAAGTAGTTGAGCTCTGAGATCATCTCCCATACTGCATCTCAAGCATACTGTCCTTTGCATGCTCCAGAAGGCAGAGTGGGGGGGGTGTGTGTGTCTTTTTACATCAAGCTTGAAATCTTAAAAAATTGTATTTCATCTATTTTGTATGTGCACGTGTGGGCGTGCCACATTGGGTGCTTGTGGTAGTTGGTCTTCTCCTCCTACCTTGTAGACTGGGGACCTGACTTAGGCTTGGCAACCCTTACCAGTAAGCCATCTTGCCTGGCAAGCTTGAAATCTTGTAGCTGAGATCTGAGGGAACGTTTCAAATCACAACAAAACAACAACAAAAACCTTTGTCTTTTCATTGACAATAGGATAACTGTCTTTTTGTGAGAGTCGGAACTTGTTCAGGGAGGGATGGGGTCCATCTGAAAAGGATTAGACCTAGGGACCCTTCTTTCTAGCTTGAACTACTAAGCCCATGTAAAAGGAGCCGAATTAGAACGTCCTGGGCATTAGGACCCAGTGGAACGGCGGCTTGTCCTGACTCTGAGTTAACTTCTGTCAGTGACGTGAGGCAGACCCAGCTCATTCTTCCCCGCAGCCCCCCCCCCACTCACTCACACACTCTCTCTCTCCCTCTCTCTCCCTCTCTCTCTTGCTCCTTTTCTCCTTTCTCCTCCCCCTTCCTTCTCCCTTTCCCTCCCTCTTCCCCTCCCTTCCTCTCTCCCTCTCCTTTTCCCCCTCCTCCCTCCCTCTCCCCCCCACTCCTTTCCTCCCTCTCTTCTCTCTCAGCTCCCTAACCGTAAAGAAAAAAATGCTGCTATCAGTGACTTCCAGGCCGGGGATTTCGACTTTTGGGTATAACAAGAACAACAAGAAGGTAGGAAAATGCTTTTGGGGAATCCAGCTACTTCCTCTCCCCGGGCTCCGGCTCCGGGCTCCGGGAGTGCCCTTGGGTTAGATTCTCCTTTAAGAGGGGAACTGGATTCCTCTCTCCCGTCCAGCGCCTCTCCTTCCCCTTCTTGCCTTGCTTTCTGCACCTGGTTCTGGAGTTAAAGGAATTTAGAGGCAGGGTTTGTGAGGCTGGAGAAAGCGGGGGAATAAAAAGAGTCAGCTTTACAAGTTTGTTTCTCGTGGAATGAAGTTAGTTTGACGCCTGACTGTGCCGATCTTCTTGGGAGAGTGTGTCCCTTGTCTCTGGGCGCACTCTTGACAAGATTGTTTTATCATCGTGGTGAGTTTCGTCTCCCCCATCCCACTTCCCTTTTTACTCAAACCCCAGATCGCTGAAATCACAGGTAGCCTGAGAGGTCTCAGGGCTCATGGAGAACTGAGTGTGTGCTTCTAGACTAGAGACCCTACCCTATCCCATCCTTCCTGGCCGAGGAATTTGGGGAGATAACATGCCTTGGGATTAAGGCGGAGAGCTCTGTGATTCTTTAGGTCTTGCCTTTCGAGTGGATACTTGGAACCCTGCAGATAGCCAGGATTAGCCAGGATCCCTGGAATCTTTATGATTAACCCATGGCTGCCTGAGAAGTTAAGCTATGGTTGAGTGAATTGGACTGCCTGGAGAGCGATGGACAATCTTGCCCACCTTTGCCAGAGAAGGCAGTTTCTTGGCGTTTCTTGGTCTGCAATACTGGAGAGGAGCTTTAGCCGGAAGACTTTTTACCCACTCCCAGCATTGAAGCAGTTCTTCCAGAGATCTATGTTTAGCTTATCTGATGGAATGCTGGAGGTAGGGGAAAGATTCACGTCCTGTTGGACTTGAAGAGACCATTTTGGAGACTCAAACACTAGTGTCTCATCAGGGCAGTCTCCTAGTGGCATTCAGTTTATATGCTTACAAAAAAACTAGAGCCAGGCGGTTGTGGTGCAGGCCATTAATCCTAGCATTTAGGAGGCAGAGGCAGGTGGATCTCTGAGTTCAAGGCCAGCCTGGGCTACAGATGGAGTTCCAGGACAGCTAGTGTTACACAGAAAAACCCTGTCTCAAAAAACAAAACAAAACAAAACAAAAAAGGAAAGAGAGCTCTACACATATTTTTGATTACTTTATAATGTATCAATATATATAATGTATAGACTGATGTCCTATCATATATATTCATTTATATGTATGTGTGTTTGGAAGGGGAATAATCTATCTACCTTTATTCTCCTCAAATCTATATAGTACTACCACCAAAGTTACTTTCTCTTTTTTTTGTAAGTTTTGGGGCTTTGAGATGTGGCCTCCCTCTTTACCTCAGGTTGGCCTGGAACTCACTCTGTATGTAGCCCAGGCTGGTCTTGAACTTGCTGCAGCCTAACTAGGGTCATAGGCATGGATGAGCCACTGCACCTGGATTCTTTTTCTTTTTCTTCTTTTCTTTTCTTTTTTCATTTTTATTTTTATTTTTGATTTCTTTTGTTTTTTTCGAGACAGGGTTTCTCTGTGTAGCTTTGGAGCCTGTCCTGGAACTCGCTCTGTAGCCCAGGCTGGCCTTGAACTCACAGAGATCCTCCTGCCTTTGCCTCCAAGTGCTGGGACTAAAGGCATGTGCCACCACCGCCTAGCTCTTGTTTTATTTTTTAAATAGGGTTCTATTATGTAACCCAACCCGGCCCTCAAACTGTGATCCTCCTGCCTCAGCCTCCCCAGAGCTCCGATTACAGCTCATTCCTGATTCTTTTCCTTTCCAAGTTTCTCAGGATACCCATTCAAATAAAACTAAGTGAACTTTCTGATTTGAAAATATCTAAAATTTCTTTTCTCAGTTCTCCATTCCCTTTGGATTTTGAGAGACGTTTAAGATTTAGATTCTGGTTTTTTGTTTGTTTGTTTGTTTGTTTTTTGTTTTTTAAGACAGGGTTTCTCTGTGTAGCTTTGGAGCCTGTCCTGGAACTCACTCTGTAGCCCAGACTGGTCTCGAACTCGCAGAGATCCGCCTGCCTCTGCCTCCTGAGTGCTGGGGTTAAAGGTGTGCGCCACCACCGCCCGGCTAGACTCTGTTTTTTGTTTTTGTTTTGGAGGATAGAAGTTATGGCCTTGCACATGCTTGACATGCACTTGGCAACTAAGCAAACAGCCTAATGTTTAGATTCTAAGTGTAAGAGGGAGCGGGCAACAAGAGCTAGGGCTGTGGGCTTGGATTTGATCTCATATCTCTTCCTGATAATTTATGAGGTCTGGGTGGATAGGAGAGGAAGCATTTGCATTTTTACTAACATATTTGTCAAAAAGTCTTTAGGGGCTGGTGAGACGTCTCTGAGTAAAAGAGATTGCCACACAAACCCGATGACCTGATTTCCAGTCCCAGGTCCCATGGTAGGAGAGAATCACTCCCTTCCGGAAATTTGTCCTCCGACCTCCACACACAGTGTGTGGCATGCGTATAAACTCACACACACATACTAGCGATATGCTAATGATAATAATAAAAAAGTAGTTTAAAAAGTCTTTGGGGGTCTGTCAAGACGACTCAGCCTACAAGGCTAAAGACCTGAGTCCCGTCCCCAGAACCCTCATGGTAGAAGGAGACTCCCACAAGTTGTCCTCTGACCTCTACATATACAAAATAAAGAAATGAAAACGTGGAGTGAAAAAAGAAATCTTTGAATGTTTACAAGTCAATGTTCTGAAACATCTAAGGAAGTTATATTTACATATTGTGGCTGTGCACATGACTGATTTCATGTATATATATATATGTATATATGGCTTGTGAATTTGGGGCGTTTGAACTGAGACATGCTGTGTTGCTCTTTATCTTGCTGTTCACAGATGAGTTTGATAGTTTGGTGCATTTGTTTCTTTGTTTCGGGAAAAGAATTTGGATATATTTTCTCGTGTGCATTTTTTTTTTTTTAAATTTTACTGGCTGTTTTCAGTTCTTACTATGAAACCCTGGTTGGCTTGAAACTTATACTCTGTAGCTGCTTAGACCAAGCTGCCTTCAAACAGATCACCCCTCCCCACTTCAGTCTCTAGAATCCCAGGATTACAGGCAAGCACCACCATGCAAGGCAATTTGTGCAGTTTGTTTGTTTTTTGTTTTGTTTTGTTTTATGTGTATGAGTGTTTTGCCTGCAGGGATGTCTGCACACTGCCTGTGTGCCTGGTGCCTTTGGTCTACATAGAGGGAACTTGTCTCAGAACAACAAGCAAGCAAGCAACTTGGCCTAGTGACGTACACCTTTAATCCCAGCAGAGGCAGGCAGATCTCTGGTCAAG